>NC_091183.1:16561995-16826624 GCF_040958095.1 Procambarus clarkii
AGAACTTACGTATCTCCGATTTTATATCTACATTTGAGTGAGGTGGGAGGGGTGATGTGGCATTAACACAAGACAGAACAAGAGGGGATATTAATAGGGTATTAAAAGTATCAACACAAGACAGAACACAAACAATGGGTATTGAATAGAAGTGTTTGTAGAAAGCCTATTGGTCCATATTTCTTGATGCTTCTATATTGGAGCGGAGTCTTGAGGTGGGTAGAATATAGTTGTGCAATAATTGGCTGTTGATTGCTGGTGTTGACTTCTTGATGTGTAGTGCCTCGCAAACGTCAAGCCGCCTGCTATCGCTGTATCTATCGATGATTTCTGTGTTGTTTACTAGGATTTCTCTGGCGATGGTTTGGTTGTGGGAAGAGATTATATGTTCCTTAATGGAGCCCTGTTGCTTATGCATCGTTAAACGCCTAGAAAGAGATGTTGTTGTCTTGCCTATATACTGGGTTTTTTGGAGCTTACAGTCCCCAAGTGGGCATTTGAAGGCATAGACGACGTTAGTCTCTTTTAAAGCGTTCTGTTTTGTGTCTGGAGAGTTTCTCATGAGTAGGCTGGCCGTTTTTCTGGTTTTATAGTAAATCGTCAGTTGTATCCTCTGATTTTTGTCTGTAGGGATAACGTTTCTATTAACAATATCTTTCAGGACCCTTTCCTCCGTTTTATGAGCTGTGGAAAAGAAGTTCCTGTAAAATAGTCTAATAGGGGGTATAGGTGTTGTGTTAGTTGTCTCTTCAGAGGTTGCATGGCTTTTCACTTTCCTTCTTATGATGTCTTCGATGAAACCATTGGAGAAGCCGTTATTGACTAGGACTTGCCTTACCCTACAGAGTTCTTCGTCGACTTGCTTCCATTCTGAGCTGTGGCTGAGAGCACGGTCGACATATGCGTTAACAACACTCCTCTTGTACCTGTCAGGGCAGTCGCTGTTGGCATTTAGGCACATTCCTATGTTTGTTTCCTTAGTGTAGACTGCAGTGTGGAAACCTCCGCCCTTTTCCATGACTGTTACATCTAGAAAGGGCAGCTTCCCATCCTTTTCCATCTCGTAAGTGAAACGCAGCACGGAACTCTGCTCAAATGCCTCCTTCAGCTCCTGCAGATGTCTGACATCAGGTACCTGTGTAAAAATGTCGTCAACATTATATATATATGCGTCAACGATGCATAAGCAACAGGGCTCCATTAAGGAACATATAATCTCTTCCCACAACCAAACCATCGCCAGAGAAATCCTAGTAAACAACACAGAAATCATCGATAGATACAGCGATAGCAGGCGGCTTGACGTTTGCGAGGCACTACACATCAAGAAGTCAACACCAGCAATCAACAGCCAATTATTGCACAACTATATTCTACCCACCTCAAGACTCCGCTCCAATATAGAAGCATCAAGAAATATGGACCAATAGGTTTTCTACAAACACTTCTATTCAATACCCATTGTTTGTGTTCTGTCTTGTGTTGATACTTTTAATACCCTATTAATATCCCCTCTTGTTCTGTCTTGTGTTAATGCCACATCACCCCTCCCACCTCACTCAAATGTAGATATAAAATCGGAGATACGTAAGTTCTAATCAGTTGTGTATTTGTGTACTAAAGTCTTTGAAAATGTAATAAGTTTTACGAAACGCGCCCGTGTCGCGTCAGACTAGAAATAAAAATGAATTTTGGAGAATTGATTTTTGATTTACCTCCAACAGTGAAGCGTAATGTACGAAAGATTGAGAAAATTCGTGTTAGAATTATTAATCTTACTTTTTCGGTCATACTTAATAATATATGTCTACAGGAAAGACTGCTACCAAAATATACTAATATATATATATATATATATATATATATATATATATATATATATATATATATATATATATATATATATATTATATATATATATATATATAATAAGAGAGAGTAGGGGTGTTTTGAGGGAGGGAGAATATATATATATAATATATATATATATATATATATATATATATATATATATATATATATATATATATATATATATATATATATATATATATATATATATATATATGAGAGAGTAGGGGTGTTTTGAGGGAGGGAGAATATATATATATATATATATATATATATATATAATATATATATATATATATATATATATAATATATACATATATATACATATATATATATATATATATATATATATATATATTAAATATGACCGAAAAAGTAAGATTAATAATTCTAACACGAATTTTCTCAATCTTTCGTACATTATGCTTCACTGTTGGAGGTAAATCAAAAATCACTTCTCCAAAATTCATTTTTATTTCTAGTCTGACGCGACACGGGCGCGTTTCGTAAAACTTATTACATTTTCAAAGACTTCACAAATACACAACTGATTAGAACTTGCGTTTCCCTGATTTTATATCTACATTTGAGTGAGGTGGGAAGGGTGATGTGGCATTACATTTGAGTAAGGTGGGAAGGATGATGTGGCATTAGAGGATATTAATAGGGTATTAAAAGTATCAACACAAGACAGAACACGAAACAATGGATATTGAATAGAAGTGTTTGTAGAAAGCCTATTGGTCCATATTTCTTGATGCTTCTATATTGGAGCGGAGTCTTGAGGTGGGTAGAATATAGTTGTGCAATAATTGGCTGTTGATTGCTGGTGTTGACTTCTTGATGTGTAGTGCCTCGCAAACGTCTAGCCGCCTGCTATCGCTGTATCTATCGATGATTTCTGTGTTGTTTACTAGGATTTCTCTGGCGATGGTTTGGTTATGGGAAGAGATTATATGTTCCTTAATGGAGCCCTGTTGTTTATGCATCGTTAAACGCCTAGAAAGAGATGTTGTTGTCTTGCCTATATACTGGGTTTTTTGGAGCTTACAGTCCCCAAGTGGGCATTTGAAGGCATAGACGACGTTAGTCTCTTTTAAAGCGTTCTGTTTCGTGTCTGGAGAGTTTCTCATGAGTAGGCTGGCTGTTTTTCTGGTTTTATAGTAAATCGTCAGTTGTATCCTCTGATTTTTGTCTGTAGGGATAACGTTTCTATTAACAATATCTTTCAGGACCCTTTCCTCTGTTTTATGAGCTGTGGAAAAGAAGTTCCTGTAAAATAGTCTAATAGGGGGTATAGGTGTTGTGTTAGTTGTCTCTTCGGAGGTTGCATGGCTTTTCACTTTCCTTCTTATGATGTCTTCGATGAAACCATTGGAGAAGCCGTTATTGACTAGAACCTGCCTTACCCTACAGAGTTCTTCGTCGACTTGCTTCCATTCTGAGCTGTGGCTGAGAGCACGGTCGACGTATGCGTTAACAACACTCCTCTTGTACCTGTCAGGGCAGTCGCTGTTGGCATTTAGGCACATTCCTATGTTTGTTTCCTTTGTGTAGACTGCAGTGTGGAAACCTCCGCCCTTTTCCATGACTGTTACATCTAGAAAAGGCAGCTTCCCATCCTTTTCCGTCTCGTAAGTGAAACGCAGCACGGAACTCTGCTCAAATGCCTCCTTCAGCTCCTGCAGATGTCTGACATCAGGTACCTGTGTAAAAATGTCGTCAACATACCTGCAGTATATGGCCGGTTTCAAGTTCATGTCGACTAAGACTTTTTGCTCGATGGTACCCATGTAGAAGTTTGCAAACAGGACACCTAGGGGAGAACCCATAGCGACCCCATCTACTTGCTTATACATGTGCCCATCCGGGCTCAAGAAGGGTGCCTCTTTAGTACAAGCTTGGAGTAGTTTCCTCAGAATACTTTCTGGCATGTCAAGAGGAGTACAGGCTGGATCACGATACACTCTGTCGGCTATCATTCCGATTGTCTCGTCCACAGGTACGTTGGTAAACAGCGATTCTACGTCCAACGAGGCTCTTATCCCTGTGGCCCGTGCGCCCCGCAGTAAGTCCACAAATTCCTTTGGAGACTTCAGGCTGAAGGCGCAAGGAACATAAGGAGTCAGCAGGCCGTTGAGTCGCTTCGCCAATCTGTACGTGGGTGTGGGTATCTGGCTAATGATTGGCCGAAGTGGGTTTCCAGGCTTGTGCGTCTTGACATTTCCATACGCATATCCAGGTTTATATTCCCCAATGATCTTTGGCAGGTGGAGTCCGGATTTCTTGGCGTTCACAGTTTCGATCAGTTTGTTGACCTTTGCTTTTAATTCGGCTGTAGTGTCCTTCGTTACCCTTTGGAACTTAGTTTGGTCAGAGAGTATGATGTTCATTTTCGCCAGATATTCGTCTTTTTTAAGAATGACATATATTGGCGACTTGTCACCTCTCCTGACAACTATCTCCTTGTTCTCACGAAGGCTTTTAGCTGCCGCTCTAAGCTCGGGGGACAGTATGGTGCTTCTGTAGTTGCCTCGATTCTTTCCTCCTTCTGCAATAAGTTCTGCTTGTAAGGTATCTTTGGTAGTGACCTTCTTTTGTGTCTCGAGGTCGAATAATTTAATAAAATATGTCTACAGGAAAGACTGCTACCAAAATATACTAATATATATATATATATATATATATATATATATATATATATATATATATATATATATATATATATATATATATATATATACATATATAATATATATATATATATATATATATATATATATGTATATATATATATATATATATATATATATTATATATATATATATATATATATATATATATATTATATATATAATATATATATATAAGAGAAATAGGGGTGTTTTGAGTGGGAGAGAATATATATTTATTTATTTTATATATTTTTTTCCTAGGAGTGGGGGATAATGTCACTCCCAGGTGATATTTGCAACATTTGTGGTTGGAGCTCATCACCACAATTCGTGCATTCAACGTATTGCTGCCTCCACTGTGGGGAAGCTGTGTGTGTTCAATCTAGTGGAGTTCACAGGAGAACCTGTGGTGGAGGTAAGCCCTTATTTATTTATTTATTTATTCGTATTTATTTCAAATGAGAAATATTGAGATGGTTTCCCCTATCTTCATGGGGGTGTGTGGGGGCTGTGTGAGTGAGAGTGTGTATATTTATATGTTATTTCCTTGTTAGGAGGTAAGCATCACCAGCCTACCGGAGAGAGTGGTTTTGTATGCCTCATCTGCGACAGCGTTACCTTGAATCCTCACCCCACTTTCACCTGCAGCAGTTGTGGGGTCACTTTGTGTGAGCACTTGACCTCTGAACATCTTCAATCATGTCCCCAAGGTGAGTGAATAAACCCGCTCTCCAGTTTTATTATCTTAAGAAGCTTTCTTGAGGCGTTATGTCATGGGGTTTAGTAGGGTGTGTTGGGGTGTTGCTTTTTATTATTATTATTATTATTATTATTATTACTATTATTATTATTATTATAATTATTTTTTTCCAGGGGTGCTTCAGAGGCAGGTAAAGACATCTCAGGGGCAGGTAGGAGAGGAACTTCACCCCAAAGTCAAACGTAACAAGAGCCCCTTAAGTGGTGGTGGGGGTAGACAGCCCTTTGAAAATGGGGGGGGAGGAAGAGATGAGTGGTGATGGTGATGGTGGTGGTGACATCCCTCAGGCAGGTCCTAGTGGTCTTAGACCCCATGACAACAATCGAGATAGTGATGGAAATTCCTCAGAAGGGGGGGATGTTATAGACATCCCTCACTTAATTAATAGGGTGGGGGCCCTGGGGGATCTCTTTACTAGAATGGAATATTCCATCCCCCCAACCTTTGCCACAGATCCTGTAGGTCTCCTAAGCAACTTTAGAGAACTATTCTCTAACGAAATAGAGAATTACATGAATTCTCTGGCGGGTCATGGCAATTTTACTTCATCATTCAAAATCCTCCTTGAAGTGAAGGTTACACTTTTAAAGCAACGTCTCACAGAAGATGATGACTATAGGGAACACTTCATAACACCTGCTAGGCTGGTAACTCTTGAGGAGGTGGGTGATCTTATTGATAGTTGGGTGGGTTATATGATTACACGTCTGGAGGATCTCCTTTCAGAAACAGAGGGGAGTGGTTTTATATTATTTAATGTTGATTTCCTCAAAATCGTTATCTGTAATGGTAGTGTAAGGTCAGTTTTGGGGGATTATGTCCCTTATCCCCCCTTTTTAAGGGCGACATGAGGTCTTCAACCCAAACCCAAATGGTAACAATGGAACATGCATTATTCAATGCATTGCCGCTTTTCGGGCGTCACAACAAGGATGGAAATGGAAACGTATAGGAAGACTTGTAGAGTCTCACTCTAGGGTTAGGAAAATGGTCAAATACGAGCAATTATCTTTCCCTCTCTCATGGGAGGATATCTCTAAATTGGAAAATAGGAATAAACTCTCCATTTTTTGTATTCAATTCACAAACATACAGACGGTGCCTATCACGTCTCTTTGTCGTCGTGGTAGCAGACAGTACTCAGACATAGTTCCATTATTATTATTGGGGGAGTCTCATGTAAGTCTTATTAAAGACTTAAATAATTTTTACGGAACTTTACCCGCAGCCACAGGCGAAAGACAGTCTTCTGTAGAAGCTGTCTTTCTGAATATCAAAATTCTAGTGAGCTGTCTCACCATTCTGTTTCCTGCGACATCACGCAGAAAATGATTTATCCCCAGGAGGGGGACACCCTTCATTTTAAAAATACAGGGAAAGGTTACCCCCCTTCCCATGTAGCTTTTTCGATTTCGAGAGTGTCCTAAGCACTGAGGATTGTCTAGGTTCTGTTACAGCCATACATAGGCCTATAGCATACAGCTATATAATTGTTGATAGGAACCACTCCGTCATTGATAAATTTACTTATTTTGGGGGGGACAGCGTCACTCATTTCATGGAGCGAGTTGCCACCAAATGGGAAATATCAGATCCACCCTACCCAAATATGAAATAGACATGTCTCTTGAGGATATGGTTCATTTTAGAGACAGACTCACTGTCAGTTTTGTGAGGAGGTATTTACACCACCAATTTCAAGGTTCAACATCATGATCACCTTAGGAAAAAACTCAATTATATTGGAGCTCTATGTAATTACTGCAACCTCCGCCACAAGAATGCTCTAGAGAGTTTAGTCCTAATTGCCCACAATATGTCTTATGACATGGGCTTAATTTTGAGGGAGTTTGCCATGGGTTCAAATATTAAGAGCAATATCCTCATGAGGCAGGGGACTAAATATCTTAAGGTAGAAATAGGCAACCTTAAATTTCTTGATTCACTGGCTTTTATTACGGGCAGTCTTTCGTCCCTAGCAAAAACCCACATTGATTCAGGCAGCCCCTTAACATTCACTCACTCAATGATAGAAGGTTTACCCGAAGAGAGTCACCACCTACTCTTAAAGGGTAAGCAGTTTTTCCCTTATGAATATGCCACAAAAATCAGCTGCTTTAATGATGCAACACTCCCCCCTATTGAAATGTTTTACAGCTCCCTAAACAAATCAACCATCACTTTGGAAGAATATAGACATTCTAAATTAGTATGGGAGGCTACAGGATGTGAGTCATTAAAGGATTATCTCCTTTTATTTAAGGTGTGATGTCGGTTTACTGGCTGACATTTTTACTCACCATAGGTAATTCTAAATGATATATTTTCCTTAGAGATGACTCACTACTGTAGCCTTCCAGGCTACTCCTATGATTGCTTCTTGAAAAGTAGCAAAATATCGTTGGAGTTAAGTGCAGATGTGACGTTGCACAATCTCATATCACAAAACATACGAGGGGGTTTTACAACTGCAGTTAGGAGTTATGCCAGAGCTAACAACCGCTATGTCAACCCATCTTTTAACCCCCAGGAGGATAGGTCTTCTTTCTTACTTACTTAGACTTCAACTCCCTTTACGGGAGTTGTATGACTAAGAAATTACCCTATGGTGGTCTAAGAAGGTTGTCATCTGATGAGATGAACTCCTTCATTAGCGAAGGGAAGATAATGACAGAACAGCCATTCTCTTCTAACAAAGGGTACTGGCTATTAATTGACACCAAACATGAGACCTGAAATAGCTAGACTAACAGACGATCTACCCCTTTGTTTACACCATAGGGGAATAAGTATGGAGGATATCTCACCATTTAGTAGGGGACTTCTGGAAACAAACAACATACAAACCTCCCTAAAAAAAAACAAGTTGGTAGGGGATCATCTCCCAAAGAAACATTATTTCATATCTCTACACCTCTTACAGTTATTTATTGAGATAGGTCTTGAAGTAGGGGCTATTCATGCCATTTATGAGTTCACCAGTCTGATTTTATGGCAGAATTTGTTAACACCAACGTTAACAATAGAAATGCTTCCACCAGTAACGATAGGAAAACACTCTTCAAATTACTGACGAACAGTGTTTTTGGTAAAACACTACTGAACCCAGCCCGTTATGCCATTGACACCAAACTAGTGACTTCAGCTAGGGTCTTTTTACGAGAGGTGAAGAATCCTCGCTTTAAACGTATGGTGCATTTAGGTGACAATAAATTATTGTCTGTCAGTTCCAGACCATTCATTAAAATTACTCATCCTAATTACATTGGGTTCCAGATTCTTGAGCTAGCAAAATACAGTTTGTACCATTTTTGGTACAGGGTACTTAAGAACCACTACAGATAGGGCAGCACTGATATACAGCGATACAGACAGTTTCATCTTCAGTTTAATGACTGAAGATGTCTTTAACGAGATGGGGAAAGAACCCCTTAGATCATGGATCGATACCAGTAACTTCCCTGAAACTCACCCCTTGTATGATCCTTCTAAAAAGGGTGTTTTAGGTCTTTTAAAGTCAGAGGTTTCAGATAGACACATCCTTGAAGTTGTAGCTCTCAAGCCCAAAATGTATAGTTTGCTGTTGCACAACAATTCAAATTCCATTACGCTAAGGGTATCCCCCGCGCTGTGCAAAGATCTTTAACTCATAGACATTTTAAAGAAACCCTTCACAACAATCAGTAGTAAATACTTTTCAATACTACCAAATTAGGAATTTAGGAGGGCAAATGGTCACCACCCATAATACTAAGAGGGGTTTAAGTGCATTTGATGATAAACGCTATTACCTAAATAAATACAAAAGCCTAGGCTATGGCCATCCAGACATACCACCTGACCCCCACCCATCCACCTCAACCCAAGGGGTGACCGCTGGAAGTGAAAGTGATGACGTCATCGAGCCACACGGGAGGAAGGGCGACACCCTTCCAGTGAGAGTGAACGCTATGACGACAGTAGCCCCCTAGGAGAGGAAAGTAGAACCACAACACCTCTTTCTCCCTCTGGATGATGACTCATCGTCATCATCACCCCAGGAGGGGGAGGAAGACCCCACAACAGACCTGTGGGCACGGAGGAGGGGTCTAGTTAGACAATATTAGGGGGGAATTAGATTACGACTACGTTTAAGCCACTATGTACTTTTGTTAATATATTGTATAAAACAAGTGTTATTTCTTTTCACCCACTTTTATTTTGAGTATATATATATCCTATATAGCTCCGGACATATATGCACATAGTCCTGGAGGGGCCATTCAGACTTGTTCAAATAAATATATATCCTTAATTAGTCCTATATAATGACGTAGTGTTTAAACGGAGATACCAGTGTAAGTGAAATGGGGGGGGCACACCGTAGACTACAATTTGAGGTGGGTCTATCTGTCACCCCGCCTCTGATTCCTTTGTGATAAGTGGGCCTATCTGGCTCCCCGCCTCTGATTCCATTGTCTGATAAGTACCCCCATTGTTTGTTAAGTGCCCTATCTGGCTCAGAATATACTACTTGCTGCCACACTGACAAGCGGTGCTGCCACACTTACAAGAGGTATTGTGACACTGACAAGTGCTACTGTCACATTCACAAGTTGTGCTGTCACACTGACAAGCGGTGCTGCCACACTGACAAGAGGTACTGTCACACTGGCAAGTGGTACTGTCACACTCACAAGAGGCACTGTTACACTGACAAGAGGTACTGTCACACTGACAAGAGGTACTGTCCCACTGATAAGAGATAATGTCACACTGACAAGTGGTGTTGTCACACTGAAAAGAGTTACTGTCACACTGATAAGCTGTGCTCTCACACTGACAAGCGTTAATATCACAATGACAAGTGGTGCTGCCACACTGATAAGCGGTATTGTCACATTCACAAGTGGTACTGTCACATTGACAAGTAGTGTTGCCACACTGACAAGTGGTACTGTTACACTGACAATAGGTACTGTCACACAGACAAGTGGAACTGTTACCCTGACAAGAGCTACTGTCACACTGAAGAGATGTACTGTCACACTGATAAGTGGTACTGTCACACTGACAAGTGGTACTGTCACACTGATAAGCGGTACTGTCACACGGACAAGCGGTGCTTCTACACAGATAAGAGGTACTGTCACACTGACAAGTGATACTGTCACACTGACAAGAGGAACTGTCACACAGACAAGATGTACTGTCACACTGATAAGCGGTACAGTCACACTGACAAGCGGTAATGCAACACTGACAAGAGGTACAGTCACACTGACAAGTGCTACTGTCACACTGATAAGTGGTACTGTCACACTGACAAGTGATACCGTCACACTAACAAGAGGTACTGTCACACTGACAAGCGGTGCTTCCACACAGACAAGAAGAACTGTCACACTGACAAGAAGAACTGTCACACTGACAAGATGTACTGTCACACTGACAAGTGATACTGTCACACTAACAAGAGGTACTGTTACACGGACAAGAGATACTGTCACACTGACAAGAGGTACTGTCACATTGACAAGCGGTACTGTGACACTGACAAGCGGTATTGTCAAACTGACAAGTGGTGCTGTCTCACTGTCAAGTGGTACTGTTACACTAACAAGTGGTGCTGTCACACTGACAAGTGATTCTGTCACAATGATACGAGGTACTGTCACGCTGACAAGAGGTACTGTCACACTGACAAGTGATACTGTCACACTGACAAGCTGTACTGTCACACTGACAAGAGGTACTGACAAACTGACAAGTGATACTGTCACACTGACACGAGGTACTGTCACGCTGACAAGTGGTGCTGTCACACTGACAAGTGATTCTGTCACAATGATACGAGGTACTGTCACGCTGACAAGAGGTACTGTCACACTGACAAGAGGTACTGTCACACTGACAAGAGGTACTGTCACGCTGACAAGAGGTACTGTCACACTGACAAGAGGTACTGTCACGCTGACAAGAGGTACTGTCACACTGACAAGAGGTACTGTCACACTGACAAGTGGTACTGTCACACTGACAAGAGGTACTGTCACGCTGACAAGAGGTACTGTCACACTGACAAGAGGTACTGTCACACTGACAAGTGGTACTGTCACACTGACAAGAGGTACAGTCACACTGACAAGTGGTACTGTCACACTGACAAGAGGTACTGTCACATTGACAAGTGAACTGTCACACTGACAAGTGGTACTGTCACACTGACAGGTGGTACTGTCACACTGACAGGTGGTACTGTCACACTGACAAGAGATACTGTCACATTGACAAGCGGTACTGTCACACTGAGAAGCAGTACTGTCAAACTGACAAGTGGTACTGTGACAATGACAAGCTGTACTGTCACACTGACAAGAGGTACTGTCACACTGACTACCAAACAGTTAGTAATTACATTAACAATCTGTGACACTGACAGTAACAATATTAGTCATTGTAGTTAACTGTCTTGGTGATATGATATTTATGGTCAAGAGTTATTGATTAGGTTGATGTAGTCCTTAGTGACAAAGTGTTAATGTAATAATTACTGATTTGATTTGTTACTGTGTGACAATGTTAACGAAATTATTCATTTTATAATCAACACTGTACGCTAACACACAAGTATAACACTGTAATATAACTCAACACAATAATCATTGAGTAACAATATAATCACAAGTGTCACCTTGACACAAAACTCAATGACTAACTTCTAACTCTTCCACTGGTATCACACTTATACCAAAGACTGTGACGTAATACAGGGTCACGCAGACGGCTGTAAAGACACTTATAGTCCCCTCGACCAATTTACTCACACCTGCTACAGGTGATAACGAGATAACCACAGGTCAGATGGTTGATCTTAGATCAACACAAGGAAACACTATTTAAAGCAGAGAAATATTTGTACTCACTTTAACTAAAGACTGGCGTGTCACTGACACCTTGCATACATACAGCGAAGGACTGTAGACGCTCTGATGAAATACTCCAACTATCTCCGCATGTTGTAACTGTTATGGCCCCCTATTTTAAATGTTATGGGGTATGCAATTATGAGTCACGGTCTCCCCGTTTAACTGTTAAGAGGGAGTAACCTTCAGCATCACTGGAACACATAGCATGGCCAAATATATATCAATATTCTAGGAGAGTGAAAGGCTAGCAACAAATATTACACTTTACTGGCATTAATCTATATCGACAATATTAAAATAAAACATTCCACTGATATCACACACTATTACTTTATATCCAGCTTCTCAATAACTGGGCATGATACATCAAATATAGGTCTTGAAACTGGATCAATTAACACTAGCTGACACCAGGAACTTCCTTGGCGCAGTGGAACACTAGCGCCTATATTCTGCTAATACCAGGGTGGTGGTGTCACTACCAATAACACATGAGGAATAAGGTAACCAAATCACATAGAGCACCATGGCCTTACTTAAGTTCCTCAGAACATTACCTCACAAAGACATATAAAACCCTCAACCACCTGATATACATAATAGACAACAGCAGAAATGATTCATATAAATACATACTGTTACATGAGAATAAATCTAGCAGGCACACTACCCAAATAAAGTCACAAATCACGGACCAAAACGCTAACAGGTCTGCTCGCCTGGAGAGGTCAGAGAGTAGTGGCGCCTTGAGCCAACCTTGTCGCGAGGCGACACTGTAACCAACTCCAATAAGTCAACTGACCTTCAACTTTCAAACCTCTCTTGCTCATTTACAACATAAACCCACTCAGGAACTTCTAATTTAATATACAACTAATTAAGAGTATAATGCACAACCTTACATAATGCTATATAATAATAATTCAATACGTTAAACAAATTATCATGAAATACAAAATAACACAAAGAATCCGCATGGATACGAGATGGTAACACTGGTGCAGTCGGTACATCACAGCGGGAGAGGGGAAGGGGGGGGGGTAGGATTCAACGACATTCACCAACTGTTATACATACACGTACAAAGATTTAAAATATATTAAATATATACAACATGTGTATCAAAAGATTGTCTAAGTGGTAAACATTTCACAGTACCATATTTTCATTAAATGTCATGACAATGGGACAATGCAAGGTACAACACTAAAATGGAAACTACTCAGTATACATATAAATAATATATCTGGAAACTAAATGTATACTTTCTCCAACATGGTCTACATAATGTTACCTACACAGCATTTATGTAGCATTGCATACAATAAGCATACAAGGATTTTTTTCAAACTCCATGACATTAGGCTACTGCTAAAACTAGACATCATATCCACAATTACATGACATACAACTTTGATACAGAATCAATATAGACTTGCAAATGTATGTCGCACATTGACAACACATAAAGCAAGAATAATATATGGTAACATAAGATTATATCATAAACACAATATTCGTGATACAAGGCTATCAGCCAAGATATGACTGTATAGTTTGAGCACACTCATATACCAGTCTCAGTATGATCATACTGGTGCATGCGTGGTCATAACAGTAACATGCGAGCAACAGAAGTAGACACAGGGTTGTTGGTGCAACAACTCAAGCAAGGACCTCATGTGGTAACATGCAAGTAACACATGGTGTACACTGGGTGGCTGATGCAGGTTGATAAATCAGGTGCACCATAGCGGCTACAGCTGGGTGGCGGGCAACAGCTGGGTGGCAGGCAACAGCTGAGTGGCGGGCGACAGCTGGGTGGCGGGCGACAACTGGGTGGCAGGCAACAGCTGGGTGGCAGGCAACAGCTGAGTGGCGGGCGACAGCTGGGTGGCGGGCGACAGCTGGGTGGCAGGCAACAGCTGGGTGGCAGGCAACAGCTGAGTGGCGGGCGACAGCTGGGTGGCGGGCGACAGCTGGGTGGCAGGCAACAGCTGAGTGGAGGGCGACAGCTGGGTGGCGGGCGACAACTGGGTGGCGGGCGACAGCTGGGTGGCGGGCGACAGCTGGGTAGCTGGCTACAGCTGGGTGGCAGGCAACAGCTGGGTGGCGAGCAACAGCTGGGTGGCAGGCAACAGCTGAGTGGCGGGCGACAGCTGGGTGGCGGGCGACAGCTGGGTAGCTGGCTACAGCTGGGTGGCAGGCAACAGCTGGGTGGCGGGCAACAGTTGGGTGGCGGGCAACAGCTGGGTAGCTGGCTACAGCTGGGTGGCAGGCAACAGCTGGGTGGCGGGCAACAGCTGGGTGGCAGGCAACAGCTGAGTGGAGGGCGACAGCTGGGTGGCGGGCGACAGCTGGGTGGCGGGCGACAGCTGGGTAGCTGGCTACAGCTGGGTGGCAGGCAACAGCTGGGTGGCGGGCAACAGCTGGGTGGCGGGCGACAGCTGGGTAGCTGGCTACAGCTGGGTGGCAGGCAACAGCTGGGTGGCGGGCAACAGCTGGGTGGCGGGCGACAGCTGGGTGGCAGGCAACAGCTGGGTGGCGAGCAATTGCTGGGTGGCGGGCAACAGCTGGGTGACGGGCAACAGCTGGGTGGCGGGCAACAGCTGGGTGGCGGGCTACTGCTGGGTGGCGAGCAACAGCTGGGTGGCTGGTTACAGCTGCGAGGCGGGCAACAGCTGGGTGGCTGCAAACAGCTGGGTGGCTGGCAACAGCTGGGTGGCGGGCAACAGCTGGGTGGCTGGCAACAGCTGGGTGGCGGGCAACAGCTGGGTGGCGGGCAACAGCTAGGTGACGGGCAACAGCTGGGTGACGGGCAACAGCTGGGTGGCTGCAAACAGCTGAGTGACAGGCAACAGCTGGGTGGCTGGCAACAGCTGGGTGACGGGCAACAGCTGGGTGACGGGCAACAGCTGGTTGGCGAGCAACAGCTGGGTGACGGGCAACAGCTGGGTGGCTGGCAACAGCTGGTTGGCGAGCAACAGCTGGGTGACGGGCAACAGCTGGGTGGTGGGCAACAGCTGGGTGGCGAGCAACAGCTGGGTGACGGGCAACAGCTGGGTGGCTGGCAACAGCTGGGTGACGGGCAACAGCTGGGTGACGGGCAACAGCTGGTTGGCGAGCAACAGCTGGGTGACGGGCAACAGCTGGGTGGTGGGCAACAGCTGTGTGGCGAGCAACAGCTGGGTGACGGGCAACAGCTGGGTGGCTGGCAACAGCTGGGTGGCTGGCAACAGCTGGGTGACGGGCAACAGCTGGGTGGCGGGCAACAGCTAGGTGGCTGCAAACAGCTGGGTGGCAGGCAACAGCTGGGTGGCTGGCAACAGCTGGGTGACGGGCAACAGCTGGGTGAAGGGCAACAGCTGGTTGGCGAGCAACAGCTGGGTGACGGGCAACAGCTGGGTGGTGGGCAACAGCTGTGTGGCGAGCAACAGCTGGGTGACGGGCAACAGCTGGGTGGCTGGCAACCGCTGGGTGGCTGGCAACAGCTAGGTGACGGGCAACAGCTGGGTGACGGGCAACAGCTGGGTGGCAGGCAACAGCTGGGTGGCGAGCAACAGCTGGGTGACGGGCAACAGCTGGGTGGCTGGCAACAGCTGGGTGACGGGCAACAGCTGGGTGACGGGCAACAGCAGGGTGGCGGGCAACAGCTGGGTGGCTGCAAACAGCTGGGTGGCAGGCAACAGCTGGGTGACGGGCAACAGCTGGGTGACGGGCAACAGCTGGGTGGCTGCCAACAGCTGGGTGGCGAGTAACAGCTGGGTGACGGGCAACAGCTGGGTGGCTGGCAACAGCTGGATGACGGGCAACAGCTGGGTGGCTGGCAACAGCTGGGTGACGGGCAACAGCTGGGTGACGGGCAACAGCTGGGTGGCTGGCAACAGCTATGTGACGGGCAACAGCTGGGTGGCTGGCAACAGCTGGGTGACGGGCAACAGCTGGGTGGCTGGCAACAGCTGGGTGGCTGCAAACAGCTGGGTGGCGGGCAACAGCTGGGTGACGGGCAACAGCTGGGTGGCGGGCAACAGCTGGGTGACGGGCAACAGCTGGGTGGCTGGCAACAGCTGGGTGACGGGCAACAGCTGGGTGGCTGGCAACAGCTGGGTGGCTGCAAACAGCTGGGTGGCGGGCAACAGGTGGGTGACGTTCAACAGCTGGGTGGCTGGGAACAGCTGAGTGGCTGCAAACAGCTGGGTGGCAGGCAACAGCTGGGTGACGGGCAACAGCTGGGTGGCGGGCAACAGCTGGGTTGCGGGCAACAGCTGGGTGGCGGGCGACAGCTGGGTGGCGGGCAACAGCTGAGTGGCGGGCAACAGCTGAGTGGCGGGCAACAGCTGGGTGGCAGGCAACAGCTGGGTGGCGGGCAACAGCTGGGTGGCGGGCAACAGCTGGGTGGCGGGCTACATCTGGGTTGCGGGCAACAGCTGGGTGACGGGCAACAGCTGGGTGGCGGGCAACAGCTGGGTTGCGGGCAACAGCTGGGTGGCAGGCAACAGCTGGGTGACGGGCAACAGCTGGGTGGCGGGCAACAGCTGGGTTGCGGGCAACAGCTGGGTGGCTGGCTACAGCTGGGTGGCGGGCAACAGCTGGGTGGCGGGCAACAGCTGAGTTGCGGGCAACAGCTGGGTGGCGGGCAACAGCTGGGTGGCGGGCTACAGCTGGGTGGCGGGAAAAATCTGGGTGGCGGGCAACAGCTGGGAGGCGAGCCACAGCTGGGTGGCGGGCTACAGCTGGGTGGCGGGCAACAGCTGGGTGGCGGGCTACAGCTGGGTGGCGGGCTACAGCTGTGTGGCGGGCAACAGCTGGGTGGCGGGCTACAGCTGGGTGGCGGGCAACAGCTGGGTGGCGGGCAACAGCTGGGAGGCGAGCCACAGCAGGGTGTCAGGCAACAGCTGGGTGGCGGGCGACCGCTGGGTGGCGGGCAGCAGTTGGGCGGCTGCCAACAGCTGGATGACGGGCAACGGCAGGGTGGCAGGCAACAGCTGGGAGGCGGGCAACAGCTAGGTGGGTGGCAACAGCTGGGTGGCTGGCAAAAGCTGGGTGGTGGGCAGAAGCAGGGTTGCAGGCAACAGCTGGGTGGCAGGCCACAGCTGGGTTGCAGGCAACAGCTGGGTGGCGGGCAACAGCTGAGTGGCGGGCAACAGCTGAGTGGCGGGCAACAGCTGGGTGGCAGGCAACAGCTGGGTGGCGGGCAACAGCTGGGTGGCGGGCAACAGCTGGGTGGCGGGCTACAGCTGGGTTGCGGGCAACAGCTGGGTGACGGGCAACAGCTGGGTGGCGGGCAACAGCTGGGTTGCGGGCAACAGCTGGGTGGCAGGCAACAGCTGGGTGACGGGCAACAGCTGGGTGGCGGGCAACAGCTTGGTTGCAGGCAACAGCTGGGTGGCTGGCTACAGCTGGGTGGCGGGCAACAGCTGGGTGGCGGGCAACAGCTGAGTTGCGGGCAACAGCTGGGTGGCGGGCAACAGCTGGGTGGCGGGCTACAGCTGGGTGGCGGGAAAAATCTGGGTGGCGAGCAACAGCTGGGAGGCGAGCCACAGCTGGGTGGCGGGCTACAGCTGGGTGGCGGGCAACAGCTGGGTGGCGGGCTACAGCTGGGTGGCGGGCTACAGCTGTGTGGCGGGCAACAGCTGGGTGGCGGGCTACAGCTGGGTGGCGGGCAACAGCTGGGTGGCGGGCAACAGCTGGGAGGCGAGCCACAGCAGGGTGTGAGGCAACAGCTGGGTGGCGGGCGACCGCTGGGTGGCGGGCAGCAGTTGGGTGGCTGCCAACAGCTGGATGACGGGCAACGGCAGGGTGGCAGGCAACAGCTGGGAGGCGGGCAACAGCTAGGTGGGTGGCAACAGCTGGGTGGCAGGCAAAAGCTGGGTGGTGGGCAACAGCAGGGTTGCAGGCAACAGCTGGGTGGCAGGCCACAGCTGGGTTGCAGGCAACAGCTGGGTGGCGGGCACTAGCAGGGTGGCAGGCAACAGCTGGGTGGCGGTCAACAGCTGGGTGGCGAGCAACTGCTGGGTTGCAGGCAACAGCTAGGTGGCGGACAACAGCTGGGGTGGCAGGCAACAGCTGGGTGGCGAGCAACAGCTGGGTGGCAGGCAACAGCTGGGTGGCTGGCAACAGCTGGGTGGCTGGCAACAGCTAGGTGGCTGGCAACAGCTGGGTTGCTGGCAACAGCTGGGTGGCTGGCAACAGCTGAGTGGCGGGCAACAGCTGAGTGGCGGGCAGCATCTGGGTGGCGGGCAACAGCTGGATGGCTGGCAACAGCAGGGTGGCAGGCAACAGCTGGGTGGCTGGCAACAGCTGGGTGGCAGGCAACAGCTATGTGGCGGGCAACAGGTGGGTCGCTGGCAACAGCTGGGTGGCTGGCAACAGCTGGGTGGCGGGCAACAGCTGGGTGGCGGGCAACAGCTGGGTGGCGGGCAACAGCTGGGTGGCGGGCAACAGCTGGATGGCTGGCAACAGCAGGGTGGCAGGCAATAGCAGGGTGGGGGGGGGGCAACAGCTGGGTGGCGTGCAGCATCTGGATGGCTGGCAACAGCTGGGTGGCTGACAACAGCTGGTTGGCTGGCAACAGCTGGGTGGCTGGCAACAGCTGGGTGGCTGGTAACAGCTGGTTGGCGGGCAACAGCTGGGTGGCAGGCAACAGCTGGGTGGCAGGCAACAGCTGGTTGGCGGGCAACAGCGGGGTGGCTGGCAACAGCTGGGTGGCGGGCAACAGCTGGGTGGCGGGTAACAGCTGGGTGGCGGGCAACAGCTGGGTGGCGGGCAACAGCTGGGTGGCGGGCAACAGCTGGATGGCTGGCAACAGCAGGGTGGCAGGCAATATCTGGGTGGGGGGGGCAACAGCTGGGTGGCGTGCAGCATCTGGGTGGCTGGCAACAGCTGGGTGGCTGGCAACAGCTGGTTGGCTGGCAACAACTGGGTGGCTGGCAACAGCTGGGTGGCTGGCAACAGCTGGTTGGCTGGCAACAGCTGGGTGGCTGGCAACAGCTGGTTGGCGGGCTACAGCTGGTTGGCAGGCACCAGCTGGGTGGCAGGCAACAGCTGGTTGGCGGGCAACAGCTGGGTGGCAGGCAACAGCTGGGTGACGGGCAACAGCTGGTTGGCTGGCAACAGGTGGGTGGCTGGTATTACTTAGCTAGTTCGCAGAGCTCGTGTTGCAAGGTAAAGTGATATAATTTCTGGTCTAGGGCAAGTTTACTATCAATAAACAAAAATCAACACCAGAGTGCACCTATGTAAGACAGAAATATAAATTTAAAAGATCAGGTGAAATAAACATGCACATACAAATTTATACAATATTATATAATTATTAAACAAAAATTATTATGCACGTTTTTAATATTAAACAAATGGTATTCACTTCAGTAACACGAGAGAATTAACTGACTTTAAATATATAAGAAAATCTCCGCAGACAAACATATGTACCCTACGAAACAATAAAACAGAACAAATGACTTATCAAAACGAAGTATCCCAGATGATGGTCTCTCAACTTCTGATGCTCAAGGGCACAAAAACCACACTTCCCCCTCCCTCAAGGGATGGCAGGCGATTAATTTATATAATTTACAAATAATTAAATGAGAAATGTAATCGTGCTAACACAGACATAAAATGAAATAAAATATAATTCTCAACATGCAAATGGCATTAATAAAAATACAATAAATGTATATAAGATAAATATTAAGGTATGAATTATTAAAGGGGGTGACATCTGGCCACTCCACCAGTGAATACGTCTGGCAAATACTTGCCCACCAAGCTTACAGGCCCCGTACCTGTGCACTTGAAGTCTACTTTAACCAAGCAATCCACGTCCTCAATTGACGTTGCCATGTCCAACTACACTTTTCAAAAAAGCATACACATATATATGAAGAAACATAATTAAATAATTTATTTATTATGAAATATTGTGAGTATCCAACTAGGGATACGTAACATACCCTCTCCTCCGAGAAAAAAAAATTGCAATTGAGTGAAGATCAACGGCATTTTTTTCTGAAAGTAAGAATGTAACAAATAAAATGTAAATTTAAAATAAACATATCCCATTATTATGTTACATCATGCACAAAACTCTTTGATAAGGCATCAGCAATAACATTTTGCCTAGCAGGAATATGCTTAATCTCTTGCAAAAATTTATATTAACTCTCTCATTAATTCTTGCAAAAATAAGCACCATCTAATAATCCCTTGATTCTTTAGTTTCATCATATTGATGAAGACAAGTGGGTTGTGATCTGTGAAAACTAACACTTTATTACCTGACAGGTAAGTTTCAAATTTCTTAACAGATTAAATGAGACCTAGTGCCTCTTTTTCCACTACTGAATAGTTCTTCTGTCCTTTATTAAATTTTCTAGTATAATAATATACTGGTTGTTCAATGTTATCAAGGCCAACTTGTATTAGAATTGCACCGATTCTCAAATCAGCTGCATCAATATGGAGGATAAAAGGTCTGGCATATTGAGGGTGTGCTAGAACAGGTGACATAGATAATATTCCCTTTAAACTCTGAAATGAATTTTGACAATCTTGTGTCCACTTAAATTTCACTTGCTTATGCAACAAATTGGTTAATGGGGCAGCAACTGTAGAAATATTCATACAGTACCGCACACATTCCAATAAACTTTGAACTCCCTTTTTACTAGTTAACACTGGATAGTTCACTATTCCTTGTATTTCATCTTGCAAAGGAAGTATCTTAGCCCAGTTCCACTACATGTCCAAGACAAATTATAGTGCCCTTTGCCCAACTAAACTTGTTGGCATTTACTGTTAAATTGGCACTTTGCCACACTGTAAATAATTTCTTAAGACCTGACAGGTGGTCTCTCCAACACTTACTATACAAGACTATATCATCTAGGTATGCCCTGCAATTTGGCACGTCCTTAAGCAACCAATACGTGGCTAGACAACTCTGGATACGTATTTATTTTTATAAACACCATTTTGGTACGTGGATAAGGCAAATCTGGATGTGAATATATTTTTATTAATATCAATTGGATACATGGATAGACATCTCTGGATGTGTAATTTTTTGGTAAACATCATTTGGAGAAGTGAATAGACAACTCTTTACACACATTGTTTATTTGAACAGATACATTAGGTGTAAGGAAACGGTTATCCAAATCTCGTTTTATGAGTCCATATTAATAATACACATACAATACTTTTAAACAAGACACACGAATACCATCAACTAACAGACTATGAGAACAGATACATAAGAAACATGATAGGTTAAGTTAAAGAATGTATATTAATTAATAATAATATACATACGTACTTTAAAAGGTCTGAGACACTTCATTTAAAACAATATGAAGTGTCTGACGCAGTTCCACAATTAAATTTGGGGGAATTCATAAATCTAGTGCTTTGTAACCAACTAAAATATACAATTTAAACTAGCTAATGATTAGTTACTGAAAGGAAGAAATAACAACTAAAATTTAGATAATGAAAATAGACTGAATTGAACATGTATTGTAAAAGTTTTGAACTTGTAATATATATAAATATCGAAATGAGATTTTTATACTGACTGGTTATCAAGAGTGTAGTGTGTAGTGAGGGTGTAGTGTGTAGAGTGAGTTGTGTGTAGTGTAGTGTGTGTGTGTGTGTGTGTTGTGTGAGTGTGTGTGTAGTGTGTAGTGTAGTGTAGTGTAGTGTAGTGTGTGTGTGTGTGTAGAGGGTAGTGTATGAAGGTAGTGTGTGTGTGTGTATGTAGTGAGTGTGTAGAGTGTAGCGTAGTGTGTATATGTATTGAGTGTGTAGAGTGTAGTGAATGTGTAGTGTAGTGTAGAGTGTAGTGTGTGTAGAGAGTAATGTGTGAGTGTGTAGAGTGTAGTATTTAGTGTGTAGAGTGTAGTGTATTGTGTGTTTGTGTGTCTGTATGTAGTGTGCGGAGTGTAGCGTGCGGAGTGTAGCGTGTGTAGTGTGTATGTAGAGTGTAGTGTGAGTGTATGTACTGTGTAGTGTAGTATGTGTGTGTGTAGTGCATAGAGTATAGTGTGTGTAGTGTCTAGTGTAGTGTCGTTTTGTAGTGAGTGTGTAGAGTGTAGGGTGTGTTGAGTGTAGTGTGTGTGTGGGGGGCGGGAACCACGTGTGCAAGCCGCTGTGAGCAAATTACATACATGCCTTGATGGCTGGCAGGTCTAGCTGTCGGTCCTCAAGATCTCCTTAGTGCATGCGAGACACACTAACGAGATGAGGACGCTGATTCTTCCGTTGACAGAGATCAACACTCATCGTCATGCCCCTACCAATTATTTCAGCCAACAAGAATAACACTAATATTTATTTTGTGAGTGTTATATTGAAGACCGTCTAAGACAGTCCATATTTTAAAAATGGGCGGGAGTGAAGCAGGTGTCGTGAGAGGCGATGCATACTTTAATGACACGTGTCTACCTGGAGGACCCAGAGGGAGGAGACACCCAGTTAACCCAGTTGCGTTTGCGGGGGTTGGGCTCTGGCTCCTTGGTCCCGCCTCTCAACCGTCAATCAACAGGTGAGCTGTGTGTGTGTGTGTGTGTGGGACCTTGCCGACCCGTTAAGTAACCATATTTAATTGATTAATCACAGTGACCGGGCATTGATTGGGCATAGAGGCGCGGTGCGTGCATGGAGGCGCGGTCGTGGAGGTGCGGCATGGTCGTGGAGGTGCGGCATGGTCATGGAGGTGCGGCATGGTCATGGTGGTGCGGCATGGTCATGGTGGTGCGGCATGGTCATGGTGGTGCGGCATGGTCATGGAGGTGCGGCATGGTCATGGTGGTGCGGCATGGTCATGGTGGTGCGGCATGGTAATAGAGGTGCGGCATGGTCATGGAGGTGCGGCATGGTCATGGAGGCGCGGCATGGTCATGGTGGTGCGGCATGGTCATGGTGGTGCGGCATGGTCATGGTGGTGCGGCATGGTCATGGGTGCGGCATGGTCATGGAGGCGGCATGGTCATGGAGGTGCGGCATGGTCATGGAGGTGCGGCATGGTCATGGAGGCGCGGCATGGTCATAGAGGCGCCACACACCTGGCTGTGGGAAGTGCGGTACCCCAACCCACTAAACCTTCCCAGGCAAATCGTTTATGCTCAAGCACCATGAACACCTGTCATCCATCCACACAACACCTATCTCCACTGATTGAGTGGGGGAGCCTCTACAGTAAATAATCAAGAGGGTTTGGGGGTAGTCTGAAAACCACACATATTACCCAAGGATAACCGGAAACCATACCCAGGTCGCTGGATTATCACTCCTCATCCATCATCAATATGTCTCCCCCGTTCCACCAGTAGAGTGGACGTTGACAAAACAAATCTACGTTTTTTTAAACATACATTTTCAACATATTACCAATCCCTTGAGGTTAACCACTAAACACTCATCAGGACCACCTGCCATGCAATTAATCACACGCATCCATCATACCTTATCTCATCCATCTCATCGTGTATTGGGGACACTCTACACCACATAAGCTCACAATTAAAGACCATGGGGATAACCGGAAAACCATACCCCGGTTCACACAGTTATCACTCCTCATCCATCCGTCACCTATCTCGCATCCATCTGCGACTTCCACTGGTCTACGAGTTAGTCTCTAAAATACATTAGTTATCCCTAAAAACACACTTCGTGAGTGGGAAGGAAACCAGGAAAATACCCCCTACGATCATGCGATTATCACTCTTCACCATCTCTCATCCATCTCAGAAATGGGGAAGACCCTTGTAGTCATAAATCCCCCCCTACTGGCTTCATGAGTGACACCTTCAGTCAAGCCTCTCTTACGACACCAGTGTGCTCTCGCTATTACAGAGGGGATTCAAGAGTGACACCTTCAGTCACCTCTCATACAACACCAGTCTGCACTCATGAAGGTTCCTCCTCTCAGGCTGTCCGTAATGGACCATGCCATTACCAATGGGTCAAAAATTGGACCCCATTTGACACACACACACACATACACACACACACTCGTAGCCTGGTGGATAGCGCGCAGGACTCGTAATTCTGTGGCGCGGGTTCGATTCCCGCACGAGGCAGAAACAAATGGACAAAGTTTCTTTCACCCTAAGTGCCCCTGTTACCTAGCAGTAAATAGGTACCTGGGAGTTAGTCAGCTGTCACGGGCTGCTTCCTGGGGTGTGTGTGTGTGGTGGGGAAAAAAAAAGTAGTTAGTAAACAGTTGATTGACAGTTGAGAGGCGGGCCGAAAGAGCAAAGCTCAACCCCCGCAAAACACAACTAGTAAACACACACACACACAAAACACACACACACAAACACACACACACAAACACACACAAACACACAAATGAGCCACAGAGATATTAGAAAGAACTTTTTTAGTGTCAGAGTGGTTGACAAATGGAATGCATTAGGAAGTGATGTGGTGGAGGCTGACTCCATACACAGTTTCAAGTGTAGATATGATAGAGCCCAATAGGCTCAGGAATCTGTACACCTGTTGATTGACGATTGAGAGGGGGGACCAAAGAGCCAGAGCTCAACCCCCACAAACATAACTAGGTGAGTACACACACAGAGGGGGGTATCACAGGCAAAGTAAAAATACACACAAATAAGACATAAATGAAAACCAAACACTCTATATGTTTGAAAAATTATTGAAATGGAAATAATTACAATTTTCTTTTACAGAAATCTTCAAAGTTTTTATGATCATTTAATCATGGTGGTGGTCCTGAACCTCGGCGACCGGGAGGTGACCATTATTGGAGACCAGGGACCTATGGCGTTGTAAGACTCCCAGAATAGTTATAACGTGGCTCTTTCTTGACGTTCTCATAACGGCACCATGCTCTTCCTGAGAGAGACACAAACATTATTCTAATCTTACAGTAAACAATAATTATATAAGTCTCGTTTTAAAAAATCTTACCCAAACATTCATGATTGTTTTTTAAGTATACTAGGTAAGATAAGTGTCTTGCTGCAATATCATAAAACACAAGTCTTGTATGTGACATTTTGGGAGAAGCCGGAATACAGCACTACAAGTCCGGTGACTGCAGGGAAGGGAGGGGGGGGGTTGTTGCGATACAACAACATGTAATTCCAGGGAAGACGGGCACCTATACAACCCTTACAGTCAACGTTATATTTTATACAATTATAAAGCAAGTGTGTGTGATGGGTGAAGGGAATTATCAGGGGAAAGCGCCAAGCCATTACGACTATATAGCACTGGGAAGGGGTTAGGATAAGGATTTGGGATGGGACGGGGGGAAGGAATGGTGCCCAACCACTTGGAAGGTCGGGGATTGAACGCCGACCTGCATGAAGTGAGACCGTCGCTCTACCGTCCATCCCAAGTGGTTGGGCCAAGAGGATGGGTGGAGCAGACATGCAATGCAAGGCAAGTGTGACAAATGGGATAGGAGCAGACATGCAATACAGGACCAGTGTGAGATGTGAGAGGGCCAGGCACAATCCAGAAGGCAAGTGTGAAACATGGGAAGAACAGCAATCACTTTCGTAATCAACACAGCAAATTTACTGTTTTACCGAAATCCAGCTGAAAAACATCCTGAAGATCATGGCAGAGACCATTATCAATTGCCTATAGAGGCTGCAGAACGCCTCACAACAACAGACACAAGAAATCACTTGTGTAATAATGGACAAGATCGTGCTGCAGACCACAGCTACACAAGAAACATAATGAGACAAGACGGAGCACAAGAGGACAAACAACGCGACATGGACATACAGACAACCAACAACAGTCGGGTAGTCTCGACACCAGACCATAAAAATCCACAAAAGCAACTGCAAGAAGTAGTGGCCACTCAAGATCAACGGAATCATTCAACACAAGAGACAGACAATAAGCTTAAGTCAGTGAACCTTCACTTGGCCAAGTCCCAAGTCCCAACTGGGTTGGCAACTGACAAATTTGAAAAACACTTCACAATTCAGAGTCTTTCCTTATGTAGCTTCTGGAGTTCAATGGCCCCTCAGCCCGGTCGCCCGGTTAGTCGTATGGTCAAAAAGGCTGTTGGACGTAGCTGCTCGCAGCCTGACGTATGAATCACAACCTGGTTGATCAGGTAATTCTTGGAGGTGTTTGTCAAGGTCTCTCTTGAATTATTTGAGCGGCCGGCTAGTTATGCTCCTTACGTGTAGCGGGAATGTGTTGAAGTCTTGGGCCCCTTGATGTTAATGGAGTTCTCCCTCAGCTTACCAATTGAACCTCTGCTTTTAAACGGGGTTATTCTGCACATCCTGCTATGCCTACTGGGCTCATGTGATGTTATTTCTGTGTTCAGATTTGGAACCAGTCCCGTTAATATCTTCCATGTATTGATTATTATGTATCTCTCTCGCCTGCGCTCTAGAGAATACAGGTTTAGAGCTTTTAAGCGGTCCCAATAATTAAGATGACTTACAGAGTGCATTCTAGCGGTTCAGGATATTTTCACACTCTGCAGGACGGCAATTTCTCCGCCTCTAAAGGGGGCAGTTAGTGTGCAACAATATTCCACCCTAGAGAGCACTAGTGTTTTATAAAAGTATCAATATTGGTATGGCATCCCTTGTTTGCAAAATCCTTGATGTTATTTCATCATTACGTTAACTTTATGTTATGTTATGTTATGAACGGAACGTTTATGAAGGTTCCAAGATGTTATTTTTCATGCAGTCGTGAAAGCAACTTTGTTGTGTTCTGTTAAGGTATAGTCTTCTGACATGATTAGAACGAGGGGTCTTTACGTTCTAATTCGTTCTATATTGTGATTTGATTATTGTATATATGGTTTCCGTTTTAAGGTTTTAATTTTTGCCATAACACAGGAGCTGAACTCATTATCATTAAACATCATATTATTATCTGTGGCTCAATCACCCGATTTACATCCGATTGGAAGTTTGCCATATCCTCAATATTGTCTACTCGCATGAAAGTCCTAGTGTCATCTGCAAATGATGATAAAGTGCTGTAGTTTGTATCGTTGTCTATGTCTGATATTAGGATGAGAAAAAGTACTGAGCAAGTAAAGTACCTTGAGGGACTAAGATTTTCAGAGTAGATGATCTGGATTTTACTGTGTTGACTATTACACTCTGCATTCTGTTCGCTAGAAAAATTGAAGATCCATCTCCCTACCTTGCCAGTAACTCTCTTTTTACTCATTTTGTGCGCAATAACACCATGGTCACATTTGTCAAAAACTTTTCCAAAGACTGTGTATATTACATCTGCATTTTTCTTGTATTCCATGGCACCTATGACCTTGTCATAGTGATTAAGCAACTGAGAAGGCAGGAGCACCCTGTCTGAACCCTTGTTGTTTAGGGTTATGTAGATGATGTGATTCCATGAAATTTTTAATCCTGCTTTTAGCACTTTTTCAAAGGTTTTTATGATATGTGAGGGTAGAGCTATTGGTCTATATTTTTTTGCATCTGCTTTACTACCTCCTTTGTGAAGTGGCGCGATCTCCACTGTATTAAATATATAAGAATGACGCCAGTGTCTAGGCTCCGTCTCCCAATAATGTTTAGGGCCAGTGAAAGTGTTTTTTTGCACTTATTGATGAATACAAAATTCCATAAGTCTTCATCTGGTGCTGTGCACTGATGTACTGTCTATGGCTACTTCAAAGTCCAGTGGGTTAAGGTGACGTCTGATATGTGGCTCAATGTTGGTGTCACTTTAATGAAGAATTAATTTGGATCATCGATCTTCAATGTGGTCAGGTGTTCACTGAAAACAGAATCGTACTGACACATCTGTATTTCTCTCATATATTTGTTTGCATATGTGAAAGTTCCAATCCCCTTGCACAAGGGCCAAAGCTGGATGCAGTTTTTGTTCTTGTTTTGCATACGAAAACGTATTTAGGTTTCCTTTCTATTTCACTTATGGCCTTTTGCTCTCTTTGCGTCTTTTGGATTTTATAAGATTTTCTCAGCTTCTGCTCATTACTCTACTCCCAATCATAATCACCATATTACTCAGCTTCTGCTCGAGCATATATATTTCCCTACATAGCCATCCTCGTCGTTCTTGGGATAGAGTTGAGCGTTTGAGATGTTCTGCTATTTGTTTTCTTCGCCTATAAAAGGAGCGTCTTCTCGATATACCAACGAAAATGACTCGTTCCAGTCCAAAATGACTGATAATATGCCAGAATCAGGAAACTCTTTACTGAATTTAGAGTCCACAATGACTGACAAATGGCAAAGTCAATTACTCGCCTTCAAAAGTAGGAGTTCACAATGAGTGAAAAAAGTCAAGATTGTTCTGTCAAAAGTTTAAGATCACAAACAATGAAATTTGAATAAGTCCTGAATCTCCACTTGAGAGTTAAATACTCCAGAATTAAGTATATAAATAAATTTCAATACTGCATCAGTTAAAAATTGTAATAGAGGTACATTAACAATTACAGGTATGACCTCAGCATATCCAGTCTGAAATGGTAAAGCGTGGTCATACCACTGTCCCTTTAAGAAACAAGAACTAATAAGAGCAAAAAAAGATTGTAAAGACACTGTACCAGGTGCTGATAACATTACATACTCAATGATCGCACATGCAGGCCCAGCAGGAGAACATGGAATATTAAAAGTATCAATGCATTTTGGGAGCTAGGCAAACTAACGACCTGTTGGAGGAAAGCAGACATCATTCAGATTCCAAAGCCGAAAGAATCAGGGCAATTACTGACCCGTTTCATCACCATCATGCATAAATAAAACTGCAGAGCTGATGGTCTTACATAGGCTACTGTGGAAGACTGGAGACCTGCATAAGCACATATTTGATTTCACAGAGGAGTGACTGCCAAATGCATAGCAACATTACTAGGAAGAGTTGTCTCAGGTCCGGATATAGAAAAAACATTCGAACTAGCAAGCCCGCAAGCAATTTTACACACACCTTAATTAAAAAAAGATGTAAAGGAAAATATGCTAGCATGGATTCAAGATTACCTTAGTCACAGGGATGCCAGAGTAAAGCTGCAAGGCCAAGTGTTAGACCACCACATGAATAAGAATGGGACTCCAGAAGGAGGAGTCCTCATTCCTAGTATTTTTAAACATCCTTATGGAAAACCTCGTTACCATGACATTTGCAGAGAGGTTTCAATTTCTAAGCTATGCAAATAATATAGCATTAGTCATCACAGGGCCTTTACTTTTAAATAAAGCACAAGGGTAGTAAAGATAAAGTAGCACCCGAGTGCAACATTTTAGGGCTAAAAATATCAGCACAGAAGTCCAAGGCAATGAATCTAGGTGGCCACACTCCAGACAGGCACCAACGCATTCAAGATATTGTGTATCCAATTTTCAATTGGATACACAATATCAATATTTTGGAGTGTGGATTGATTTTAAAATAACGTTCAAGAAGTAAATTTATTATCTGAAGGAGAAAGCAAAACTACAACTGAATATAATGAGAACAATCACAGGGCCCTGTCTCAGTGCGGGACTCATAATGTTAAGAATGTTTTACATACACGCAGTTCGTGCCCTAGTTGATTATGCAGTGCCTTCCTTACTCACTCTTTCTCTTGGCCAGTGGGCAACAGATAGAGGTTATTTAAATTGATGCAATGAAAGTCATAACAGGGGCTCCCAGATGGACAAAAAGGCTGAACCTAAGACCAGAAACCAAACTAACATCGATTGAAATAGGGTAAAAGTGATTGATGCCTGCATGCTGACCATGCTATTGATTAGGCAAGAATAAGTTCACCTAAAGACAATCACTGGAGCACTAACTTGGGACAGAATAGCTTCCAACAGCAACATGTGTACCCATTGTGCAATAAACACCATGAATATATTCGATGTAATAAATATAGTCACTTAGAGGGGTGTCGACGAAATACATACTGACTTCGTTATGGAAGCATTTTGGGAACTGCTGCTAGCAGACGTTAATATTATGGCTTATGAAGGAAAAAGAGAACCAGATTACTCCTCACCTGCTATGCAACTTTGCATAGAAGAACATTGAGGGTAACTTGGCTTCTGACATCTTCAAATACATCACAGATAGATCAGTTGACCAGCAGGGGACAAAGAACCAGAGATCAGGAAAATACACACAGAAATCACAATAGCGTGATGCATCATATGAACAAATCCACAAGGGCCATGACGAGGGCTCGAACCTACGTCCGAGAGCATCCCAGACACACTGCCTTAATCGACTGAGCTACGACATGGTTAAATGAATTGCAACCAGAAGTTCTACTGATCTTACTTGGATCACGCTGCCTCTCCGAGACAACAAACCAGGATTTTTCCTGGTTTGTGTCTCGGAGAGGCACAAAGAAATTCCTCCATGCACTCGAGCTCTGTCAATAAGCCGTTCTACTACCTCTTCGCCCTTACTTCATTACACATCATTCATTACGTTTTGGATTTGTTCATTTGATGCATCACGCTATTGGGATTTTTGTGTGTAATGAAGTAAGGGCGAAGAGGTAGAACGGCCTATTGACATAGCTCGAGTGCATGGAGGAATTGCGTAAAATCCTGGTTTGTGTCTCGGAGAGGATGCAGAGTCCAGGTAAGTTCAGTAGAACTTCTGGTTGCAATTATTTTAACCTTGTTGTAACTCAGTCGATTAAGGCAGCGTCTGGGATGCTCTCGAACATGGGTTTGAACCCACGTTACAGCCCTTGTGGATTTGTTCATGCAGGAAATTCTGTAGTTAGCTGGAGACTCTCAAACGGGTGTTCAACTTTACAAACAGAGATGCTAGCCATTTAAAAGGATTTGGGACATACTCTTGCTGAACACAGACAACATATTATCATAAATACAGTTTCGAGAACTGTCACTGAAACCTTCCAACAAGAACACGTACGTGACAACATCCAACTGACCACAAACGTCACAGCATTAATGCAAAGACTCGAACGTCAAGGCCGTCGAATACTTATCATCTTGCTTCCCTGTCATATGGGATTAATAGGTAAGGATATTGTAGACAAAGCTTCAAAACTTGCAACTAAGAGAAGAAATATAGACATTTACATTCCACAGAGTCTATCACGAATTAAGAGAGTACAGTTAATTTAAATAGAATAATGCAGAAGATGTACAGTGACCACAACACTGCAGCAGCAACATCAGGATCTGCGGGTTTGTGCAAGAATTCAACCAACTACGAACCACTTATTTTGATAAAATGGAGCCGTAGAACAACATAAGTAGACTTCTGTAGCATCAAGCTTCGATACCAATGTGCATGGGAAATAGGCATACAGGTTCCAGAAGTTAAGAGGAAATGTCAGCATTGTGAAGAAATGCCCGACACACCACTGGAACATTATCTAACACAGTGCAGTCACAAACCCAATAAGATCTCAACTATGATTCAACAGAGCAGAAGTTGTTAAACACATGGGGCATATTCATACTGAAACGAAAATACGAGTCATAAATACTCATACTCCGCGTAAGTAAAACAGAAACAAAAACAAGTAACATTTAGTGGGCCATCCAGAGGCTTAAGGCCTATGCAGGAATAACACTGAAACAAGTATATGTAAAATGTGTTAGTCTACTGTTACTTTGAAGGGCAGTTGTAAGTCTACTGTGCTTTGCAGGGCAGGAGTTAGTCTACCGAGCTTTGCAGGGCAGGTGTTAGTCTATTGTGCTTTGAAGGTCAAGTATTAGTCTACTGTGCTTTGAAGGGTAGGTGTTAGTTTACTGTGCTTTGAAGGGCAGGTGTTAGTCTACACTGAAACAAGTATATGTAAAATGTGTTAGTCTACTGTACTTTGAAGTGCAATTGTAAGTCTACTGTGCTTTGCAGGGCAGGAGTTAGTCTACCGAGCTTTGCAGGGCAGGTGTTAGTCTATTGTGCTTTGAAGGTCAAGTATTAGTCTACCGTGCTTTGAAGGGTAGGTGTTAGTTTACTGTGCTTTGAAGGGCAGGTGTTAGTCTACTGTGTTCTGAATGGCAGGTGATAGTCGACTGTGCTTTGAAGAAGAGGCGCAACTCTACTGTGCTTTGAAGGTCAGATGAAAGTCTACTGTGCTCTGAAGGTCAGATGTAAGACTACTGTGCTTTTAAGATTATATGTTATTGTACTGTGCTCTGAATGTCAGGTGTTAGTGTACTGTGATTTGAAGGGCCGGTGTAAATCTACTGTGCTTTGAAGGTTAGGTGATAGTCTACTGTGCTTTGAAGGTTAGGTGATAGTCTACTGTGCTTTGCCGGTCAGATGCAAGTCTACTGTGCTTTCAAGGTCAGATATTAGTCTTCTAAGCTTAGAAAGTCAGGTGTTAGTCTTATAAACCCTGAAAGTCAGAAGTGAGCCAACTGTGCTTTGAAGGGCTGGTGTTAGTCTACTGTGCTTTGAAGGGCAGGTGTAAGCCTATTGTGTTTTGATGGTCGTCTTAGTCTTCTCTGCTTAGCAAGTACGGTTTTAGGCTACTAAGATTTGAAGGTCATGTGTTAGTCTACTAATCTTTTGAAGTTTGGTGTTAGTCTACAAAGCTTTGAAGGTCAGGTATTACGCTACTCTGATTTGAGGGTCAGGGGTTAGTTTAATAGTTTTTGAAGCTTAAGTATGAATCTGAGATTTCAAAGGTCAGGTAGTAGTCAACACAGTTTTCAAGATCGGGTCTTAATCTAGTGATTTTGAAATTGTTTATTAGTCTATGAGCTTTGAAGGTCAGGCACTGGTTTACTTTGCTTTGAAGGTCAGGTATAAGTTTACTGAACTTTGACGGTCATTTAGTAGTCTACTGTGCTTTGAAGATAAGGTGTTTGTCTACAAATCTTTGAAGGTCATGGGTTAGCAACCATAGCTTTGAACGATATTTTTAAGTCTACTGATCTTTTTAGGTCAGGAAATAGTCTACTGAGCTTTAAATGTCTGGTATTAGTCTACAAATCTTTGTAACAAAATAATTACCCTTATCATTGCAATGTCGTTGTAGAGGGTTGATTCGTGCTGCTTCCCAGTGATCAAACTTAAACGGGAGGCTCGAGCAAAGGTTTGAATTTCAAAACGTTTCACTTTAGTGATTCTGAAAGATAATATTAATCATAAAGAAAAATATATGAATTTCAAGCAAAGAATAAAGGTAATTAAAATATTAATATAAATGCTTTGTTTTTATTGGAAAAAATGAAGAGGGATGGGGCGAGAGTAGAGATTAGTGACGAAATGGAAGAGAAGAGAGAGAGAGAGAGAGAGAGAGAGAGAGAGAGAGAGAGAGAGAGAGAGAGAGAGAGAGAGAGAGAGAGAGAGAGAGAGAGAGAGAGAGAGAGAGAGAGAGAAGAGAGAGAGAGACAGAGCGAGAGACAGAGAGAGAGAGAGAGAGAGAGAGAGAGAGAGAGAGAGAGGAGAGAGAGAGAGAGAGAGAGAGACAGAGCGAGAGACAGACAGAGAGAGAGAGAGAGAGAGAGAGAGAGAGAGAGGAGAGAGAGAGAGAGAGAGAGAGAGAGAGAGAGAGAGAGAGAGAGAGAGAGAGAGAGAGAGAGGAGAGACAGAGCGAGAGAGAGAGAGAGAGAGAGAGGAGAGAGAGAGAGAGAGAGAGAGAGAGGAGAGAGAGAGAGAGAGAGAGAGAGAGAGAGATAGAGAGAGAGAGAGAGAGAGAGAGAGACAACAATTCACAGCACCACTAACAACTCACAACACCACTAACAACTCACGGCACCACTAACACTCACAACACCACTGACAACTCACAACACCACTAACAACTCACAGCACCACTAACAACTCACAACACCACTAACAACTCACAGCACCACTAACAACTCACAACACCACCAACAACACCACTAACAACTAACAACACCACTAACAACTCACAACACCACTAACAACTCACAGCACCACTAACACTCACAACACCACTAACAACTCACAACACCACTAACAACTCACAACACCACTAACAACTCACAGCACCACTAGCAACTCACAACACCACCAACAACACCACTAACAACTCACAGCACCACTAACAACTCACAACACCACTAACAACTCACAGCACCACTAACAACTCACAGCACCAGTAACAACACCACTAACAACTCACAACACCACTAACAACTCACAGCACCACTAACAACTCACAGCACCAGTAACAACACCACTAACAACTCACAAAACCACTAACAACTCACAACACCACTAACAACTCACAGCACCACTAACAACTCACAGCACCACTAACAACTCACAACACCACTAATAACTCACAGCACCACTAACAACTCACAACACCACTAACAACTCACAACACAACACTACAACTCACAGCATCACTAACAACTCACAACACCACTAACAACTCACAACACCACTAACAACTCACAACACCACTAATAACTCACAGCACCACTAACAACTCACAACACCACTAACAACTCACAGCACCACTAACAACTCACAGCACCACTAACAACTCACAGCACCAGTAACAACACCACTAACAACTCACAACACCACTAACAACTCACAGCACCACTAACAACTCACAGCACCACTAACAACTCACAGCACCAGTAACAACACCACTAACAACTCACAACACCACTAACAACTCACAGCACCACTAACAACTCACAGCACCAGTAACAACACCACTAACAACTCACAGCACCACTAACAACTCACAGCACCAGTAACAACACCACTAACAACTCACAACACCACTAACAACTCACAGCACCACTAACAACTCACAGCACCAGTAACAACACCACTAACAACTCACAACACCACTAACAACTCACAGCACCACTAACAACTCACAGCACCAGTAACAACACTAACAACTCACAGCACCACTAACAACTCACAGCACCAGTAACAACACCACTAACAACTCACAACACCACTAACAACTCACAGCACCACTAACAACTCACAGCACCACTAACAACTCACAGCACCACTAACAACTCACAACACCACTAACAACTCACAGCACCACTAACAACTCACAACACCACTAACAACTCACAACACCACTAACAACTCACAACACCACTAATAACTCACAGCACCACTAACAACTCACAACACCACTACAACTCACAACACCACTAACAACTCACAACACCACTAACAACTCACAACACCACTAATAACTCACAGCACCACTAACAACTCACAACACCACTAACAACTCACAGCACCACTAACAACTCACAGCACCACTAACAACTCACAACACCACTAACAACTCACAGCACCACTAACAACTCACAACACCACTAACAACTCACAACACCACTAACAACTCACAACACCACTAACAACTCACAGCACCACTAACAACTCACAGCACCACTAACAACATCACTAACAACTCACAGCACCACTAACAACTCACAGCACCACTAACAACTCACAACACCACTAACAACTCACAACACCACTAACAACTCACAGCACCACTAACAACCTCACAGCACCACTAACAACATCACTAACAACTCACAACACCACTAACAAATTGTTTCTCACCTGGTGGTGTCTGTGAAAAATGCATTTGTTGCACCACCAGTCGCACATATATCCTCCGGGAAACCGGTAACCTCTATCAGATATGTAGTATGACAGTGCCTAAAAATAATGTACAAAATTAAGTATGTTCAAGATTATATGACATCTTTCCACTATATAATAAATATGATCTGTCATGTTTCATTACTATTTTGAAAGCCGGCAATTATATATTACACAAAATTACCACTTAATATATATATTACTTTTGAAAAAAAAAATTCATGGCAAGAGTTTACTTAAAAAGTGATTGCGAGGGTACCCTTAATTTGGAGCGGGGAGGGCGCGGCGGTGGACGGAGCTTGGCACCACAGACACACAACGCTCTCCTCCATGTTTTTCCTCGCTACTAACACGTCCAGCTCATCATGGGCGTTAACGAGGGCATAGAGAACCGCGTTGTTGATGGTCAAGAACTTCTTGGCTCGCGTCACGGACACATACGCCTGTCTCAACAATTCATCATTTTTTGCATATAAGTCAAATAAGCAGAATGATTTGGGAATGCCATCAGTCAATATAACCCAGTCCCATTCAAGTCCTTGGCCATGTGAACGGTACTGAAGCATATGTCTGCCCTCGGACGCCTCTGTGTTACACCTCTGAGTAAGCAGAGTCACGTGATAGGGTGTCCTACTCCCACTGTAATGGAACATATCAATTTTGGAAAGTAGCTCCTGGTCTTGATAAGTTTTAGCAAAGTTCGTAAGGTCGGCTATAGTTTCGAACTTGGCCACTAATGGATTCTGAATATTTGCTGATTCTCTTGTGGCAAGTCCCACCTGAATTTGATTTAAATTAAATATGTCCATAACATCGTCATATCCATACCTACTCAGTCCACCAACAAATGTCATGGATGCTGCAATGTACTCTTTATCCTCACATATCTTCGTTGGCTATTCTATAAAGTTTCCGTATTTGACGTGGCTATATAAGCCCTTTTGAGTTTTGAGCGTGGGTCAAAAAGTAGAGGATCTGGGGAATGGAAAAATGAGTCTTTTTTTTCTTGCTCCTACGACTGTCCGGTGGGGAACCAATAGGCGAGCCTCCAAAGCACATTGTGCCACATACGACACCTCCCGGTCCGAACCTGAAGGACTGGCTGAGGAAAAACTTGTGAGTGGCTGTCACCTTATCCAGGGCGCTGACTGTCCCTCCGAAGAAGCGCAGCTGTTGGTAAGAGTCTCCCACAAACACCTGAAACATAACAACAACACAATTTAATAACATCTGTCACCAGAGGAAAACTTGCGCAAAATAGATATATGTGAAATATCACCCAGTACCAAGTAGAGGAAAGGGTGACAGAGTATAGGATTGATGACAGCCAGCAGCACGTCAATGAAGGGTGATGGAGTGCAGGGTAGATGACAGCCAGCACAATGTAAAGGAAGGTGACGGAGTATAAGGTAGATGACAGCCAGCACCACGTCATGGAAGAGCAATGGAGTTTAGGGTAGATTGACAGCCAGCTCACAAGTCAAGAATGGGTGACTGAGTATAGAGTAGATGACAGATAGCACAATGTAAAGGAAGGGTGACGGATTATAGGGTAGATGACAAACAAGCACCATGCCATGGAAGAGTGTTGGAGAAGAGTAGATGACAGCCAGCTTAACGTCAAGGAAGGGTGACGGATTATAGGGTAGATGACAGCCAGCGCCATGTAAAGGAAGGGTGATGGAGTATAGGGTAAATGACAGCCAGCACCACTTAAAGGAAGGGTGGTGGAGTATAAGATAGATGACAGCCAGCACCACATCATAGAAGGGTGACGGCGTATTGGGTAGATGACAGCAAGCACCACTTTAAGGTTGGATGATGGAGTGTTGAGTAGATTACAGCCAGCACAAACGTAACGGATAGTTGACGGAGTATTGGGTAGATGAGTGCCAGCACCACATCATAAAAGGGAGACGGAGTATAGGGTAGATTACAGCCAGTACCACGTAAAGGAAGGGTGACGGAGAAGAGAGTAGATGACACCAGCACCTTATAAAGGAATGGTAACAGATTATAGGGTAGATGACAGCCAGCACCATGTCAAAGAAAGGTGACGGAATATAGGGTAGATGACAGCCAGTACAACGTAAAGGAAAGGTGACAGAGTATAAGATACTTGACAGCCAGCACCACGTCATGGAAGGATGATGTAGTATAGCGTAGATGACAGCCAGCACCACATCATGGTAGGGTGACGGAGTATAGTGTAGATAACAGTCAACACCTCGTCAAGAAAGGGTGATAGAGTGTATGGTAGATGACAGCGAGCAAAACGTAATGGAAAGGTGACGGAGTATAGGGTCGATGACAGCCAGCACCACGTTGGAAGGGTGACGGAATATAGGGTAGTTGACAGCCAGCAACACGTCAAGGAAGGGAGGCGGAGCATAAGGTAGATGACAGCCAGGTCCACGTCAAGGAAGGGTGACGGAGTAAAGAGTAGGTGACAGCCAGCACCACATCATGGATGGGTGACGGAGTAAAGAGTAGGTGACAGCAAGCACCACATCATGGATGGGTGACGGAGTAAAGAGTAGGTGACAGCAAGCTCCACGTAAAAGAAGGGTGACAGTACAGGGTAGATGGCAAACAAGCACCACATCATGGAAGGGTGACAGTACAGGGTAGATGACAAACAAGCACCACATCATGGAAGGGTGACGGAGTATTGGGAAGATGACTGCCAACACCACGTCAGGGCAGGGTGACAGAGTGTATGGTATATGACAGCCAGATGAAACGTATGGAAAGGTGAAGTAGTTATGGGTCGATGACAGCCAGCACCACTTTGGAAGGGTTTATCTTGAGATTATCTTGAGTTGATTTCGGGGCTTTTTTTAGTGTCCCCGCGGCCTGGTCCTCGACCAGGCCTCCACCCCCAGGAAGCAGCCCGTGACAGCTGACTAACACCCAGTACCTATTTTACTGCTAGGTAACAGGAGCATAGGGTGAAAGAAACTCTGCCCATTGTTTCTCGCCGGCGCCTGGGAGACAGAATATAGGGTAGATGACAACCAGCACCACTTCTAGGAAGGGTGATGGAGTATAGGGTAGATGACAGCCAGCACCACTTCTAGGAAGGGTGATGGAATATAGGGTAGATGACAGCCAGCACCACGTCATGGAAGGGTGATGGTAAACAGAGTAGATGACAGCCAACACTACGTAAAGGAAGGGTGACAGAATATAGGATAGATGACAAAAAATCATCACTTCAGGGAAGGGTGATGGAGAATAGGGAAGATAACAGCCAGCTCCACGTCAAGGACGGATGGCGGAGTATTGGGAAGATGAGTTGACCAGGGTACAAGTTGACGAGGAGTCAGGTCGTGTGAATTGACCTTGCTTCTGCTAAGTTCATAATTGAAGACGGCTGGCTGGGTTGGGCCCATCAAACAAGCCGCTTTTTAAGGAATGGTAGGTAGAGGGCCTCAGGCTATCTACTTGGGAGCGGAGTTTAGCTCCCAGATTCCCAATAATTTTATCCTGTGCTGTCGAACTTTACATTCGACAGCACAGGATCAAATGAGAACAGAGCAGACAGAGAGACTGGACGGTTGAACAACAGCCGAGTCCAGGCTGTCGGCGGATGGAAGGGACTCTGTTGATCAAAGGGACTCTGCTTGTCAACTCCCTCCACCCCTCTTTTCCAACTTAAGTTCAGACTCTTGGTGAGTTGAACTGTAATATTGTTGAACTTGGTGTTTCAAGTGTAGGCGTTGTGTGATTTCCGGGGCAGTCAGTTGTAGTGGCCTCAAAATCTTGTGTGATGACTCACATTGTATATTAATCTTGAAATAGTGATCATTAAGTTGAATTGCTTGAATTTGTTACTTGTCACATTAAAAATATACATGATTAATTTACTTTTTATTCTGACTTTAATTGTGTTCTCTAGATTTTTGATTTCTGATATATTGCAAGCTAAAGAGTTGATCATCTGAATTTACTGGCTTAAAGAGTATGAGTTCATGCTTACTAAAGATACATTTGATAATACCTTAGAGTACAGACAAGTTCCATTCCTTGTCTTGGATGTACTGCACTAGAATGGATGGTGGCAGCTACTTCTACCTCCTACTTTCTACCCTATCTACTGTTCGACTATTTTCTACTTCCCCCAGTGATCTCATTCCTGTCCTCGTTCTAACTTTCCATTTTCCCTGACCACTCCTTCCTTACTCCTCCCTCTTACCTCTCTACCTGACCACTCCTCGCTTCTCCCTTACTCCTTCCTCCCACCTCCCTCACCGTTTCTCTCCCTCCTTGACCCCATACATTACTCATTACTTCAATTTTCATTCCTTTCCACTTCATCTTCCGACCCCTCATTGCAGAAGGATGACAGAGTGTAGGGTAGATGACAGCCAATACGACGTCAAGGAAGGGTGAGGGAGTGTTTGGTAAATGACAGTCAGCACAACGTAAAGGAAGGATGACGGATTATAGGGTAGATGATAGCTAGCACCACGTTTGAATGGCGACGGAATATAGGGTAGAGGACAGCCAGCACCACCTCAAGGAAGGGTTACGAAGAATAGGATAGATGACATCCAGCACCACTTGAAGGAAGGATGAGGTGTACAGGGTAGATGACAGAGAACATCAAGAAAAGAAAGGATTACAGAGTATCGGGCAGATGACAGCAAGCACATCGTCATATAAGGGTGACACAGTATAGGGTAGATGACAGCCAGTACCGCTTCAAGGAAGGGTGATGGAGAATAGGATAGATGACATCTAGCACCACTTAAAGGAAGGATGACGTGTACAGGGTAGATGACAGCCGGCATCACATTAAGATAGGGTGATGGAGTATAAGGTAGATTACAGCCAGCACCACATAATGGAAGGGTGACGTAAAGGAAGGGTAGATGATTGCCAGCACCACGTCAAGGTTGGGTGATGGAGTACATGGTAGATGACAGCCAGCACCACATGAAGAAAGGGTAAAGGAGTATAGGGTAGATGACAGCCAGCACCACCTAATACAAGGGTTAAGGAGTATGCAGTAGATGACAGCCAGCACCACGTAAAGGAAGGTAAGGAAGTATATGGTAGACGGGATGACAGCCAGTACCACATAAAGGAAGGGTGACGGAGTATAGGGTAGATGACAGCCAGCATCACTTAAAGCAAGGGTGACGGAGTATAGGGTAGATGACAGCCAGCACAACATAATGGAAGGGTGACGGAGTATAGGGTAGATAACAGCCAGCACCACTTAATGAAAGGGTCACGGAGTGTAGGGTAGAGTATAGCCAGAACCACGTAGAGAGTGTTGTGTGACAATGTCGGGTAGTGGACAGCCAACGTCACGAAGGAGAGTGTAGGGCAATGGGCAGCCAGCATCACGTAGGAAATTGTAGAGCAGTGGGCAGCCAGCATCACGTAGGAGAGTTTAGGGTAGTGGGAAGCCAGCGTCACGAAAGAGGGTGTAAAATGTTTATAAAAATTTGGAGACAGCATCACGTCTCCTCTCTGGCATGCCTCCTCAGACCTCTCACTCGACAATCTCTCCGATCCACATATAACTCGCCTGCCCTCTGTCCACCCTCGACGACTCTCCTCCGCAGTTCTCCAGCTGTTTTCCTTCTCTCTACAGCGTCCTCATTCAATGCCCTGACCCCTGACTTGTCTGCCATCCTTCTTCCACTCTCACCCGCCTCCCTCCTCTCTCCTCCAGTCCTCTTCCACTCTCTCTCTTTTCTCACCAGGTTCCTCACTCACAACTCCCTTCTCTCCCCAGCCAGAGACCCATTCCCTTGTCTCCCCTGCTGTTCTTTCCACTCCCTTATCTCTCCTACTTCTATTCCCTCTCTGTTTTCTTCCTCTTAGTTCTCTTCCCTGATACCCTTGCCTCTCCGTTTTCGTCCCTGCTGCTCTACCTTCTCCGTTTTCTGTCCCTGCTGCTCTACCTTCTCCGTTTTCTCCCCTGCTGATCTTGCCTCTTCGTTCTCTCCCATACTGCTCTCTCCTCTCCGTTCTCTCTCCTGCAGCTCTACCCTCTCCGTTCTCTCGCCTGCTGCTCTACCCACGACGTTCTCTCCCCTCCTAGTCTACCCACGCCGTTTTTTCCCCTGCTGCTCTGTCTTCTGCTAACCTTGGCACAGTTTTGTCTGAGGAGGATATCCAAGACGGCTTCACTGAGGTCCTCCGCTCCGTCGACCAGCAACACGTCATAGCCTTGGATGCAAGGCTTGGTCAGCTGCCAGGCCTTCACCAGTCCGTCCTGTTGACAACACAGCCGTCACAATTGCTCTCAACACAACATTGATATCACTTTTAAAATGTGCCATCCGTCAGATGGGGTAACAGGGGAAAACATGCCATCTATCAGAAGGGTAACAGTGGAAAACATGCCATCTGTCAGATGGGTAACAGTTAAAAATATGGTATCTGTCAGATGGGGTAACAGTGGAAAACATGCCATCTGTCAGATGGGGTAATTGTGGAAAATGTGACATCTGTCAGATGGTTAACTGTGGAAAACATGCCATCTGTCAGATGGGTAACAGTGGAAAACATGCCATCTGTCAGATGGGTAACAGTGGAAAACATGCCATCTGTCAGTTGGGTAACAGTGGAAAACATGCCATCTGTCAGATGGGTAACAGTGGAAAACATGCCATCTGTCAGATGGGTAACAGTGGAAAACATGCCCTCTGTCAGATGAGTAACAATGAGAAGTATGCGATCCATCAGTTGTATTAAATTGGAAAATGTCACAAAGTTTTCCAGTTTTTCCAGTACACCTCTCTTGGCAGCTGATTTCCCATTTCAAGAAAGTGGATTTACAAACACTGTCAATAACACACCTGTGTCATGGACACCTGCAGCTTGGCCGATCACCTGTTGCAACACTGTCCATTACCCACTCAATTGTGTCATGGACACCTGCAGCCTGGCCGAGCACGTGTTACAACATGGTTCATAACCCACTCACCTGTGTTATGGACACCGGCAGCCTGGCCGAGCACGTGTTACAACACGGTTCATAACCCACTCACCTGTGTTATGGACACCGGCAGCCTGGCCGAGCACGTGTTACAACACGGTTCATAACCCACTCACCTGTGTTATGGACACCGGCAGCCTGGCCGAGCACGTGTTACAACACGGTTCATAACCCACTCACCTGTGTTATGGACACCGGCAGCCTGGCCGAGCACGTGTTACAACACGGTTCATAACCCACTCACCTGTGTTATGGACACCGGCAGCCTGGCCGAGCACGTGTTACAACACGGTTCATAACCCACTCACCTGTGTTATGGACACCGGCAGCCTGGCCGAGCACGTGTTACAACACGGTTCATAACCCACTCACCTGTGTTATGGACACCGGCAGCCTGGCCGAGCACGTGTTACAACACTGTTCATAACCCACTCACCTTTGTTATGGAGATTTGCTGCCTGTCCGAGCACCTGCTCATCTCCTTCCACATTGACTCGGCAAGTGACAGGATCTGACAATACAAAATTCAAGTATAAACACAAAGTACACCGCAGGTCAGTTATTGTCACTGTAACTACAGCGGAACATAATGCAATAGTTCTGCAGTTGACCTTGCAACTATATGTGAAGATACAGGAAAATATTCTCATCTAGCGCTTGAGGGCAGTATACTTATCTAGTGATTAAGAGAAACATAATTCGCTAAAGGAAGTATGTACCTCTAAGGAAAGTATGTACCTCTAGTGTTTAAGGGATGTATGCTTCCCTAGCGCTTAAGGGAAGTATAGTCATTTGGCACTCAAGGGAAAGTATAGTCATTTGGCACCCTAGGGAAAGTATGCTACTTTGTTACCAAAGGAAAATATGCCCTTTTAGCGCCCAAAGGAAAATATGCTCATCTAGCATGCTAGGGTTAGTGTACTTCACCAGTGATCCCGGGTAAGTGGAAACTTCCCCTCCAGTGGAAAGTTGTAGCCAGCATTCCTCTCATGTGGGAAGATGCAGCCAATATTCCTCTTAAGTAACGAGTTCCAGACCACATTCCCAGTTGTATTCCCAGTTGTCACCAACCATTCCCATTCCCAGTAAGTTGCAGCCAGCATTCCTCATATATGAGGAGCTACAGACAACATTTACTTTAAGTGATGAATTACATCCCACACTTTCACAAAATAAGGAATATAACAAACTCCTCATGTAGAAAGTTGCAGCTAATATTTCCTTCAAGCGACAAGTGAAAAAAATACACCAAATATTCCCCTCAAGTGCTTAAATACACTTGCAGTCAACATTCCCTTCAAGTGGATAAATACAGCAAACATTCCCCTCAAGTGGAGAAATAATGTAAACATTTCCCTCAAGTGGACAATTGCGGCCAACACTCCCTTCAAGTGGAGAAATGCAGCAAACATTCCCCTCAAGTGGAGAAATACCGCAAGCATTCCCCTCAAGTGGAGAAATACCGCAAACATTCCCCTCAAGTGGAGAACTACAGCAAACATTTCCTTAAAGTGGAGATATACAGCAAATACTCCCCCAAAGTATAGAAATAAAAAAACATTCCCTTCAAGTGGAGAAATACACTAAACATTTCCTGCAAGTGGAGACATACAGCAAACATTCCACCCAACTGGAGAAATACGGCAAACATTCCCTTCAAGTGGAGACGTAAAGCAGACATTCCCTCTAAGTGGGGAAACACAGCCAACATTTCCTACAAGCAGAGCTAAAGCCAATGATCTTCTCAGATGGAAAGTTACAATCAACTTTGCTTTCGTTGCACCCGACGACCGGCCATGTTCCGTAATGTTGGTGAGAACCACAGCACCGAGGGCTTACTCAGCCCTCGGTGTTCCTGTTCTACATTTAGTTCAAGTTGCTGGTGAATCAATACATTCAAGAGAGGTGAGACGGCAGGCAGATAGACAGACGATGTGAGACTCTCCACTCTATAACACAATGCTTGGGAGGCCAGTGGGGAGTTTGGTGTCCTTTATCTTGGTACTTGGATTCCATTTTAGTGATTGCAAAGAGGGAACATGACAAGAGTTGCAATGATCATTGCCCTCAAGTGGAGAGCTATAGTCAACATTCCTTTTCAAGTGGTAGAACAAATAACATTCCCATCAAGTCGAAAGTTATAGCCAAACTTCTCCTCAAGTTGAAAGTTATAGCTAAACTTTTCCCTTAAGGTTAGAGTTACAGTCAACAATTCACACAGTTGGAGAGTTACAGCCAACATTTCCATCAAGTGGAGAATTATATTCAACATTCACCTCAAATGTAGTTATACCCAAAATTTCCCTTAAGAGATGCATTTACGAATATCAGTTGGAAATAGAATTGATAAAAGTTACGATCTTTGCATTAAATTTTTAATAGTTGATCAGCAGGTTGATGATTTCAGTTGCCTTATAAATCAATTTAGTAACAAAAATTCGTCTTGGCAACACAATTCCTGTTTTGTACTTGTCTACTAAGTCAGTGAAACAGTGAGATGAGAGTTACCTTTATACATAACGTTTCGTCTGTAAGGGATTATTGTAGACTAACATAGTCTCACGTATGTCTGCTACACCTCATACATTCTCCTCATCTGAGGAAAAAACCTCATCTTTTCTTTGTCACATAATATTATTTCATTAAATCAACACAAAGTTCGCAGTTGTCAAGGTTGTCTTTACTGTGTACATTGAAGCATTACTTCAACTACCGTTGTGTCTCTTTGCTACTTCCTGAATGCACTAAATGCAAAAAATCAGTTACTTTCTCTAATGTCAGTGGAGTCATCTTGAGGTGAAACCCTGTCAACAATGTGGCTACTTGTATGACTCAACGTCTCTCGCAGACAATGACAGTCCATAATAAAAGGACTTAGGAATATCAATTATTCCTTAAGAACTTAACATATCACTAAGGAAAAAGTCAGCTCCGCGGTGTAGCTGTCAATACATCTTGTCTTGACACGCGGTGGACCAACAAGTTAACTTACCAGCACAACAACATATTGGACTAACCTTAACATGTACTGAACCTGCATTTTATTTTACAAACTCACCAACATATTGGACTAACCCTCAACATGGACTGAACCTACACATTATAATACAGACTCACCAACATATTGGATTAACACTTAACATGGACTGAACCTACACTAACGTGTAGGTTCAATCCATGTTGGACTCAAGTACGAACAACGGTAGTTCACACTCACCAACATATTGGACTAACCCTCAACATGGACTGAACCTACACATTATATAACAGACCCACCAACATATGGACTAACCCTCAACGTGGACTGAACCTACACATTATATTACAGACTCAACGACATATTAAACTAACCTTCCACATGGACTGAACCTACACATTATATTACAGACTCACCAGCATATTTTACTAACACTTAACATGGACTGAACCTACACTAACGTGTAGGTTCAATCCATGTTGGACTCAAGTACGAACAACGGTAGTTCACACTCACCAACATATTGGACTAACCCTCAACATGGACTGAACCTACACATTATATAACAGACCCACCAACATATGGACTAACCCTCAACGTGGACTGATCCTTCACAGTATATTACAGACTCACCAACATATTTTACTAACACTTAACATGGACTTAACCTACACATTATATTAAACACTCACCAACAAAATGGACTAACCTTATATCGACATTCGTCCTTCAGGGTCTTAATTTCCCAAATGCGGCGCGTGTCGTAAGGCACGTGCTGCAGGGTGATGTACTCGTTCGAGGAACTCATGAAACAATCAACAGTTCTTCTTACCAAGTTAAGAGTCTTAGTGCTGCAAGTTGTTGGAAAAGTGTACAACACTTATTAGGACAGCTCACACAAGTTATTGACAGATGGTACATAAGTTATTGGCAGAGTATTCACAAGATATTGAAGGAGTGTACACATGTTATTGGGATAGTGAAACAAGTTATTGGGGAATATTCAAACGTTATTGGGGAATATTCAAACGTTATTGGGGAAGATTCAAACGTTATTGGGGAATATTCAAACGTTATTGGGGAATATTCAAACGTTATTGGGGAATATTCAAACGTTATTGGGGAGTGTACAAAAGTTATTGGAAAGTGTACACAAGTTATTGGAATAGTGCAAACAAGTTATTTATTACTGAACTGTGATTGAAGCCACCAGGCAGCCACGTAGTGTAATTGTAGCCACCAATCATCCCAGTATTGTGATTGTAACAAGCAGGCAGCCTGTAGTGTGAGTGTAACTACCTGACACCCTTATAGTGTGAGTGCAGACACCAGGCAACCGTGTAGTGTGTGTGTAGCCACCAGGCAGCCCTGAAATGTGAGTATAGCCACCAGTCTGCCATGTAGAGTGAGTATAGCTACCAAGCAGCCCTGAAGTGTGAGTGAAAAATCCAGGCAGTCTTGTAGTGGGTGTAGCCACCAAGCAGCCATGTAATATAAATGTAGATATCTAGCTGCCCTGTAGTGTGATTGTAGACCCAGGCAACTCAGTAGTGTTCATGTAGTCACCAGGCAGCCCCTGAAGTGAGTGTACAATCCAGGCAGCCTTGTAGTGTGGGTGTAGCGACCAAGCTGCCATGTAATGTGTATGTAGATATCAAGCTGCCCTTGTAGTGTGATTGTATATACCAGCCAACTCAGTCGTGTTCGTGTAGCAACCAGGCAGCCTTGAAGTGTGACTGTAGTCACCAGGCAACCCTGTAGTGTGAGTGTAGCCACCAGGCTGGAATGTAGTGTGAGTGTAGCCACGAAGCTGTCGTGGGAGATGAGAGAGTGATGAAGTAAGGGTAGCCACAAGGGTGCCATGTAGTCTGAGTGTCGCTTCTAGTGGTGTAATAAATTAGTAGTGTATTACACTAGTGGTGTATAAACCAATTGGTGTAATCTAGTGGTGGAATAATCTAGTTGTGTATTTATCTAGTGGTTGAATAATCTAGTTGTGTATTAATCTAGTTGTGTATTAATCTAGTGGTGTAATAATCTAGTTGTGTATTAATCTAGTGGTGTAATAATCTAGTTGTGTATTTATCTAGTGGTTGAATAATCTAGTTGTGTATTAATCTATTTGTGTATTAATCTAGTGGTGTAATAATCTAGTTGTGTATTAATCTAGTGGTGTAATAATCTAGTTGTGTATTAATCTAGTGGTGTAATAATCTAGTTGTGTATTAATCTAGTGGTGTAATAATCTAGTGGTGAATTAATCAAGTGGTGTAATAACCTTGTAGTATAATAATCTAGTAGAATTATAATCTATTGGTGTGATAATCTAGTGGAGTAAAAACCTAGTGGTGTAATAATCTAGTGACTTAATAACCTGATGGTAAAATTATCTAGTGGTGTAATAATCTAGTTGTGTAATAACATAGTGGTGTACTACTCTAGTAGTCTAAAAACCGAGTTTAGAAATAACTTGGTTTTGTAATACCCTAGTGGTATAATACACTAGTTGTGTAATAACCTAGTGATGTAATAATTTCGCGGTGTAATAATCTAGTGGTGTAATAATCTAGTGGTGTAATAATCTAATGGTGCAATAACCTAATGGTGTTAGGACCTTGGGGTGCAATAACCTAGTTGTGTGATACCCTAGTGGTGAGATAAGCAGGTGGTATAATAACGTAGAGGAGTAATAACTTATTGGAGTAATAACCTAGTGTTGTACTAACTTCGAGGTGCAATAATTTTGTTGAGGAATAACCTAGTGGTGTATTAAGATAGTGGGGTCATAACTTATTTGTGTTATAACCTAGTGGTGTAATAACCAACTGCGTAATAAGGTAGTGATGTACTAGGTGTAAAAACCTAGTGGTGTAATATCCTAATTGTGTTATAATCTAGTGATATAATACCTTAGTGGCGTAATAACTAAGTGGTGTACTAATTTTGTGGCATAATAACCTATTGGAGTAATAATCTAGTGGTGTAATATTCTCGTTGTGTAATAACCTAGTTATGTAATAAACTACCTAAGTAATAACCTAGTGGTGGAATAACCTAGTGGTGGAATTATCTACTGGTGAAATAATATCGTTGTGTAATAACCTATTGGTGTAATAATCTTGTGGCTTAATAACCTAGAGGTGTAAAACCCTAGTAGTGTAATAAACTAGGGTGAAAATAAGAGCTGCCTCCTATGTGCCAACAGGCATTCTTCAGTTACCTTTGTTGTTATGTTCTTATGTTCTTAGTGGTGTAATAATCTAATGATGTAACAATCTAGTGGTGTAATAACCTAGTCATGAAATAAACTAGCTGTGTAATATCCTATTAGTGTAAAGACCTAGTGGCATAATAACCTATTGGTGTAATAATATAATCGTGTAATAATCTCGTTGTGGATACCCTAACTGTAATAACCTAGTAGTGTAAAAACCTATTGGTGTAATAACTTTGTGGTGTAATAACTTCGTGGTGTAAAAACCTTTTGGAGTAATATTCTAGTGGCTTAATAAACAAGTGGTGTATGAATCTTGTGGTGTAATAACCTAGTGGTGTAATAAACTAGGGTGAAATAACCTAGTCGTGAAATAACTTTTTTGTGTAATTAACTAGTGGTGAAATTCCCTAGTGGTCTAATAACCGAGAGGAGTATTAAGCTTGTGGTGTAATAACCTAGTGGAGTAATAATGTAGTGGTATTACTCTAGTGGTGTAATAACTGAGTAAAGTATTAATATTGTGGTGTAATAATCTGCTGGTGTAATACCCTAGTGGTGTAATACCTAAGTGGTGTAAAAACCTATAAGTTTAATACCATAGTAGACTATTAACCTAGTGTTCTAAAAACCTTTTGGTGTAATAACCAAGTGTTGTAATAACCTAGTGTTGTAACAACCCAGTTGTGTAATAACCTAGTGGTGTAATATTCTAGTGACGTTATAACGTAGTAGTGTAACATTCTAGTGGGTTAATAACATAGTGGTGTAAGAACCTTGTGGTGTAATTATCTAATGGTTAAAAAAATTCGGGGTGTAATAACCAAGTTGTGCAATAATCTAGTGATGTGATACCCTAGAGGTGTAATAACTTAGTGATGTGATACCCTAGAGGTGTAATAACTTAGTGGTGGAATATACTTGTAGAGTAATAACCAATTGGTGTAATACCCTTGTGGTGTAATAATCTAAAGGTGTAATAACTTAGTCCTGTAATAATCTAGTGGTGTAATATCCGAGTGATGTAATAATCAAGTGGTGTAATAACCTAGTGGTGTAATAATCGAGTACAGTAATAACCTAGATGTATAATAAACTATTGGTGTATTAATCTAGTGCCGTAATAATCTAGTCATGTAATAAACGTGTTGAGTAACAACCAAGTACTGTAATAATCTAGTAGTGTTAAAATCTATTGGTGTAATTATCTAATGCCGTAAGAACCTAACGGTGTAATATTTTAGTGGCTTAATAACCAAGTGGTTTAATACCTATTGGTGTAATAACCTTGTGGTGTAATAACTTTATGGTGTAATAACCTTGTGGTGTAATAACCTTGTGGTGTAATAACCTAGTGATGTAATACCAGGACATACCAGGATATATGTATTACGCAGGATATACGTTGTGTCACTGTTAAGATGTACAAGCAACTGTAATACATGCAGGACATGTACAGGCGATGAGTCACAATAACGTGGCTGAAGTATGTTGACCAGACCACACACTAGAAATTGAAGGGACGACGACGTTTCGGTCCGTCCTGGACCATTCTCAAGTCGATTGTGATGAGGACAGGTAGGGACAGGCATTAAATAGGCAAGAGAGAGCTGAGGAGGAAAGTCAGGTGTAGGGGATAGTAGTAATGAGAACTGCAGCAGGCCTATTGGCCCATACGAGGCAGCTCCTATTATAACCACCGAAGGAGATAGTAATAGGAATAAGAAAAGGAAAGCAAGGGAGCGTAGGAGAAGACAATGAACAGAAAAAGGGAGAAGAGAGAAAGAAAGGGAGAAAGAAAGAAATAAATAAATGGAAGGGGGAAAGCTTATGTTAAGTCACGTTTGTTAGAAAGATTAGAGCATTTGAGTATATACTGTGAAAGGGAAGAGTCCACAGCAACAAAGCCAGGACTCAAGTTCATGTTGGGTACATTGTTAATAAGAGCCGATTCTACAAGACGGCGTCTGTGTAGAGTAGAGGCAGGAAAGATTATTTTGGAGGAAGACCAATCAATGGGATGATTAGAATCCCTCACATGGCAGAAGAGAGCATTGTTAGTGTCTGCAGACATAACACTTCTCTTGTGTTCTTTAAGTCTGTCATTCAGTGTACGGCCAGTTTCGCCAAAGTATTGGAGAGGACAAGATGAACAGGAAATAGAGTAGACACCAGCAGCATTAGAAGCAGGAGGAGCAGTGTGAACTAGATTGCTACGAAGTGTGTTAGTTTGTCGAAAGGCGAGTTTAATGTCAAGAGGACGAAAGGTATTGGTAAAAGTTTTGAGTTCAGATATGAAGGGAAGGCATAGTACAGTGCTACTAGTGTTGGAAGCAGGTTTAGGATGAAAGAAATTTCGTTTAGCTTAAGAGTGGGCACAGTTGATGAAATGCAAAGGATAACCAAGGCGAGAGAATGATTTGTAGATAAAGGCAATTTCAGAATCAAGAAACTGAGGGTCGCTGATGCGTAGAGCGCGGAGGAAGAGAGAGACGAGGACACTTTTCTTAACAGAAAGAGGATGGTAGGAAAAGAAGTGAATGTACATGCCACTATGCATGGGTTTACGGTAGACAGAGAAAGAGAACCCAGACACAGAGCTGTGAAACATGAACATCAAGAAAAGGAAGGAGGGAATTAGATTCCCACTCAACTTTGAAATGGATAGAAGGAGCCAGATTGTTAAGAGAGGCGAGGAAAGGCTGGAAAAGATTAAGGTCATGAGGCCATAAAGCAAAAATGTCATCAACATAGCGAAGCCAGAGAGAGGGACGAGTATCAATAGAAGGAAGAAGAACAGTTTCGAAGTATTCCATGTAGAAATTAGCAAGAACAGGGGAGAGAGGGGAACCCATAGCGACACCGAAAGTTTGAGTGTAATATTTACCGTTGAAAGAGAAAGAGTTAGATTCAACACAGAGTCTAATGAGATCGAGGAAAACGTCAGTGGGAAGTGGGAGAGGAAGGAGACCTTCTGGCGCTTTCTGTCTGAGGAAAGAGAGAACGTCATCGAGCGGAACATTAGTGAACAGAGAGTCGACATCAAGACTAAGCATTTTGCAAGAGGGTTGCAGGCGCAGTCTTTCTATGAAGTCCTGAGAGTGACGAAGGTGGGCAGGGGAAAAAGTGCCAAGGTAAGGTGTCAGGGTTTTAGCGAGCCAGGAGGCAAGAGGATAGCTGACAGAGCTCCGTGAAGAAATGATAGGACGAAGAGGAACACCAGGTTTATGAGTCTTAGGAAGACCATAGAAATAAGGAAGAGAAGGGCAGATGACACGGAAACGTTTAATGAGATCAAAGTCAGGAGGGCAAAGACTAGAGAGCTGTCTTAGTTTGCGGTTAAAGGAAGTTTTGAGGCGATCCAAAGGGTTAGAAGTCAGAGGAGCATAAGTGTGAGAGTCAGAGAGCAAGACATCTGCTTTTCGGAGGTAGTCCTCACGGTCAAGGACAACCACCGAATTGCTTTTGTCTGAAGGAAGGATAAGAATAGAGTTGTTAGATTTCAGGGAGGCAAGGGCAAGCTGGAAGCGACGAGGAAGGTGGTTATTTTTAGAAAACAAGCTGTCAAGAACGGGGATAAGGGCCCCTCTAAAGGCAGACAGGTCCGAAAGAGTACTAGAGTTAGAATTGACAAACCTGTCAAAGGAACTAATGAGATCAATACCACAGCGTGGGCCAGGGGAAGTAGCAAAAGACAGACCAAGACCAAGAAGTTCTTGCTGGTGCTTAGAAAGAGAGTAGGACGAAAGGTTGGTAACACAGTCAGAGAGAGAGTATTTGGCCCAAGGACTGTTGGAGATCAGGCGTTGAAGTTTGTTGTGTAGTGTGGAGGAGTGGTGGGAAGAGGAGACGTGAGCAGTGTCAAATGCAATTGGAAAAAATGATATTGCATAGATCACTGGGAAGAGAAGAGGACAGAAAGCGTTGCTGTTGACGAACAGCAAGAAAAGCCTCGTCAACTTGCAAGGAGGTGGCATGAATAAGTTCTTGAAGAAGAAGGCGGGCATGTTCAGGGAAAGGAGATCCCGAAGTGTTGAACTGGAGAAAGTGAGATAAAGAATGAGGGAGAACTTGCTCAGCAAGACAGTCTTTAAGAAACCTGAGCTGGTTCTTTCGACGCTTGGCGGCAAGAAGGGAAGATTCAAAGGCGCGAAAAGGCCGTTTGAAGGCCGTTTCTTTCTTTCTCTCTCCCTTTCTTTCTCTCTTCTCCCTTTTTCTGTTCATTGTCTTCTCCTATGCTCCCTTGCTTTCCTCTTCTTATTCCTATTACTATCTCCTTCGGTGGTTATAATAGGAGCTGCCTCGTATGGGCCAATAGGCCTGCTGCAGTTCTCATTACTACTATCCCCTACACCTGACTTTCCTCCTCAGCTCTCTCTTGCCTATTTAATGCCTGTCCCTACCTGTCCTCATCACAATCGACTTGAGAATGGTCCAGGACGGACCGAAACGTCGTCGTCCCTTCAATTTCTAGTGTGTGGTCTGGTCAACATGCAGGACATGCTGTGTGTCACTGTTAGGCTGTACAAGCAGCTGTCATACATGCACGACAATCCAGTGTATCACTGTTAAGGTGTACAAACAGCTTTCATATATGTTTTGTGTCACTATTAAGCGGTGCAAGCAGCTGTCATACATGCGGGGCATGCAGTGTATCACTGTTAAGCCGTACAAGAAGTTGTTATTCATGCAGGACATGCAGTGTGTCACTGTTAAGCCTTACAAGCAGGTATCATACATGCGGGACATGCAGTGTGTCACTGTTAAGCCGTACAAGCAGCTGTCATACCTGCAGTATATCGTTGTTAAGCTGTACAAGCAGCTGTCATACATGCAGGACATGCAATGTGCCACTATTAAGCTGTACAAGCAGCTGTCATTCATGCAGGACAAACAGTGTGTGTCACTATTAAGCTGTACAAGCAGCTGTCATTCATGCAGGACAAACAGTGTTTGTCACTATTAAGCTGTACAAGCAGCTGTTATACATACAGGACATGCTGTATATCACTGTGAAGCTGTACAAGTAGCTGTCATACCTGCAGTATATCGCTGTTAATCTGTACAAGCAGCTGTCATACATGCAGGATATACAGTGTGCCACTATTAAGCTGTACAAGCAGCTGCTATACATACAGGACATGCAGTGTTTCACTCTTAAGCTATACAGACAGCTGTCATACACGCAGAAAATGCAGATAATTAATTCCATGGGAGTTAAGTGTCCAAAGATTTAAATGGTCAACATGAAACATAATATTATACCAGACTTTCACACATCAATTCTCTAATGTTTGTGATGAAATATTTATATTAGACATCAAGCAAATAATGAAGTATTTTAGTGACCATATTTCAACACATCCTACTGTTCATTGCCTTTGCTGGTCTTACCTGGTTTTTGAGGGGTTACTTAAGCTGATGAACTCAGCTATATCAACAAGACCAATTGTGTCCTCCAATTTATTAATAGATGAAAACCTGAAAAACAAAAGAACAAAACATTCTTGAATAATAATTTCTTTCAAACCAATCATTAAGATTTGTTTCTCTTTTGAAACTCCTTATCGAAACACTGAAAGGTCAGATTTCCTGGAATATTAAAATATATTTATTTTGTCCATCACATTGATGAAGACTCTGGTGCGGGCGAATAGTTTCCTCATGAACCTGGAGAACAGCAGGAAGTTGCTTTAGTACTACTGACATCAACTGTAGATCAGTCAGGTTCATATATGACTATTACATTTCCAAGGCCAAGAAGAGAGACGGAGTTAAGATCAAACACGCGAGAACAGCACTGCCAAATGTGAGGTTCAGAGAATCTTGCACCAGCACCAGAGCTGTAGTGTGAGGCTCTAGTGTGAGTGTAGCCACCAGGCAGCCCTGTAGTGTGAGTGTAGCCACCAGGCACCCTGTAATATCAGTGTAGCCACCAGGCACCCTGTAGTGTGAGTGTAGCCACCAGGCACCCTGTAGTGTGAGTGTAGCACCCAGGCACCCTGTAGTGTGAGTGTAGCCACCAGGCACCCTGTAGTGTGAGTGTAACCACCAGGCACCCTGTAGTGTGAGTGTAGCCACCAGGCACCCTGTAGTGTGAGTGTAGCCACCAGGCACCCTGTAGTGTGAGTGTAACCACCAGGCACCCTGTAGTGTGAGTGTAACCACCAGGCACCCTGTAGTGTGAGTGTAGCCACCAGGCAGCTGTGTAGTGTCAGTGTAGCCACCAGTGTAATAATCAGTGTATTGATTACAATATACTTAAATGTATTGTATATATGAAGATATATATTTATGTACACACAAATATATATATATATATTGCACCGCATTTCATATTTCTCTGTGGATTTTCTCTGACCTCTGATTTTCTTTGACCTCTGTGAGGTCAAAAAAATTGACCTCATACATAATGAAATGGGTAGCTTTATCATTTCCTAAGAAAAAAATTAGAGAAAATATATTAATTCATGAAAACTTGGCTTATTAGGCAAATCGGGCCTTGCATAGCAGGCTGAGAAGTGCGTTCTGGCTACTAGGTACGACATATATATATATATATGTCGTACCTAGTAGCCAGAACGCACTTCTCAGCCTAATATGCAAGGCCCAATTTGCCTAATAAGCCAAATGTTCATGAATTAATTGTTTTTCGACTACCTAACCTACCTAACCTAACCTAACCTAACTTTTACGGCTACCTAACCAAACCTAACCTATAAAGATAGGTTAGGTTAGGTTAGGTACGGTTGGTTAGGTTCGGTCATATATCTACGTTAATTTTAACTCCAATAAAAAAAAATTGACCTCATACATAATGAAATGGGTAGCTTTATCATTTCATAAGAAAATAATTAAAGAAATTATCATAATTCAGGAAAACTTGGCTTATTAGGTAAATCGGGCCTTGCATAGTAGGCCGAGAAGTGCGTTCTGGCTAATAGGTACGACATATATATATATATATATATATATATATATATATATATAGCAGGCAGCCCTGTAGTGTGAGTGTAGCCACCAGGCACAGTGTAGCCCTGTAGTGTGAGTGTAGCCACCAGGCACATATATATGTCGTACCTAGTAGCCAGAACGCACTTCTCAGCCTACTATGCAAGGCCCGATTTGCCTAATAAGCCAAGTTTTCATGAATTAATTGTTTTTCGACTACCTAACCTACCTAACCTAACCTATAAAGATAGGTTAGGTTAGGTTAGGTAGGGTTGGTTAGGTTCGTGCATATATCTACGTTAATTTTAACTCCAATAAAAAAAAATGACCTCATACTTAATGAAATGGGTAGCTTTCTCATTTCATAAGAAAAAAATTAGAGAAAATATATTAATTCAGGAAAACTTGGCTTATTAGGCAAATCGGGCCTTGCATAGTAGGCTGAGAAGTGCGTTCTGGCTACTAGGTACGACATATATATATATATATATATATATATATATATATATATATATATATATATACATATATATATATATATATATATATATATATACATATATATATATATATATATATATATATATATATATATATATATATATATATATATGTATATATATATATATATATATATGTATATATATATATATATATATATATATATATATATATATATATATATATATATATATATATATATATATATATATATATATATATATATGTGTGTGTGTGTGTGTACTCACCGAGCTGTGTCTGCAGGATCGAGCATTGACTCTTGGATCCCGCCTTTCGAGCATCGGTTGTTTACAGCAATGACTCCTGTCCCATTTCCCTATCATACCTGGTTTTAAAATTATGAATAGTATTTGCTTCCACAACCTGTTCCTGAAGTGCATTCCATTTCCCCACTACTATCACGCTAAAAGAAAACTTCCTAACATCTCTGTGACTCATCTGAGTTTCAAGCTTCCATCCATGTCCTCTCGTTCTGTTACTATTCCGTGTGAACATTTCGTCTATGTCCACTCTGTCAATTCCTCTGAGTATCTTATACGTTCCTATCATGTCCCCCCTCTCCCTTCTTCTTTCTAGTGTCGTAAGGCACAGTTCCCTCAGGCGCTCTTCATACCCCATCCCTCGTAGCTCTGGGACGAGTCTCGTTGCAAACCTCTGAACCTTTTCCAGTTTCATTATATGCTTCTTCAGATGGGGACTCCATGATGAGGCGGCATACTCTAAGACTGGCCTTACGTAGGCAGTGTAAAGCGCCCTAAATGCCTCCTTACTTAGGTTTCTGAATGATGTTCTAACTTTTGCCAGTGTATCTTGAGGTTATCTTGAGATGATTTCGGGGCTTTATAGTGTCCCCGCGGCCCGGTCCTCGACCAGGCCTCCACCCCCAGGAAGCAGCCCGTGACAGCTGACTAACACCCAGGTACCTATTTTACTGCTAGGTAACAGGGGCATAGGGTGAAAGAAACTCTGCCCAATGTTTCTCGCCGGCGCCTGGGATCGAACCCAGGACCACAGGATCACAAGTCCAGCGTGCTGTCTGCTCGGCCGACTGGTCCGCTTGGTCCTCCATCATGGAGGACCAAGACCTATATGATCACCCAATAGTCATTTATTCAGACTTCATACAAAGTGTAGAGTACGCTGCTGTCGTTATCCTATTAATATGTGCCTCAGGAGATAGATTAGGTGTTACGTCCACCCCCAGGTCTATTTCACGCGTCGTTACAGGTAGGCTGTTCCCCTTCATTGTGTACTGTCCCTTTGGTCTCCTATCTCCTAGTCCCATTTCCATAACTTTACATTTGCTCGTGTTGAATTCTAGTAGCCATTTCTCTGACCATCTCTGCAATCTGTTCAGGTCCTCTTGGAGGATCCTGCAATCCTCATCTGTCACAACTCTTCTCATCAACTTTGCATCATCCGCAAACATCGACATGTAGGACTCTACGCCTGTAAACATGTCGTTAACATATACAAGAAATAGAATTGGTCCCAGCACCGATCCTTGTGGTACTCCACTTGTTACTGTTCGCCAGTCCGACTTCTCGCCCCTTACCGTAACTCTTTGGCTCCTTCCTGTTAGGTAGTTCCTTATCCATTCTAGGACCTTTCCCCCCACCCCCGCCTGCCTCTCGAGCTTGAACAGCAGTCTCATGTGCGGTACTGTATCAAAGGCTTTTTGGCAGTCCAGAAATATGCAGTTTGCCCAACCATCTCTGTCCTGTCTTATCCTCGTTATTTTATCATAGAATTCCAGAAGGTTTGTTAGGCACGATTTCCCTGTCCAGAACCCATGTTGATGTTTGTTCACAAACCTAATGTTCTCCAGGTGTGCAACCAGTCGTAGCCTAATTATTCTTTCCAGTATTTTACAGGGGATGCTTGTCAGTGATACAGGTCTGTAGTTAAGTGCCTCCTCCCTATCTCCTTTCTTGAAGATCGGCACGACATTTGCCTTCTTCCAGCAACTGGGCAATTCTCCTGACATAAGTGACTCATTAAAGATGATTGCCAGAGGCACGCTGAGGGCCTGTGCTGCTTCTTTTAGTATCCACGGTGATACTTTGTCTGGTCCAACTGCTTTAGTTACATCTAGAGTTGTCAACTGTTTCATTACCTCCTCTGCTGTCACCTCTATATCTGATAGTCTTTCATCTAGGGTAACCCCTTCCAACAATGGGAGCTGCTCAGGCTCGGTAGTGAACACTCCATGGAAACTGGCATTCAGTGCCTCGCAGATTTCCTTGTCACTTTCAGTATATGCCCCCTCTGTCTTCCTTAGTCTTGTCACTTGGTCGTTCACCGACATTTTTCTTCTTATATGACTGTGTAGTAACTTAGGTTGTTTTTTCGCTTTGATTGCAATATCGTTCTCATAGTCCCTTTCCGATGTTCGTCTTATGTTAATGTAATCGTTCCTAGCTCTGTTGTATCTGCTTCTGTTGTCCTCTGTTCTTTGTCTTCTGTACTTCCTCCACTCCCGCCTGCTGGCCATTTTTGCTTCCTGACACTGTCTATTAAACCATGGGTTATTATATTCCTTCTTATTTTTTCCCTTTACCGTTGGTATAAATCTCTCTTCGGCCTCCTGGCATTTCTGTATGACTAGGTCCATCATATCTTGGACTGTTTTTCCTCTAATTTCTTCCTCCCACTGCACTTCACCCAGATAGTCCCTTATCTTCATATAGTCCCCTTTCCTGTAGTCAGCTCTCCTTTCCCAGATCTCTTGTCCCATGGTCATAAGTTTGAATTCCATCATGTAGTCAAAGACTAGGACACAATGGTCACTGGCCCCTAGAGGTATTTCATGCTCTAAATTCTCGATATCTTCTACGTTCTGGGTGAAAATCAGGTCTAATAGGCTCGGTGCATCTCCTCCTCTTTCCCTTGTGTCTTCCTTCACATGTTGTGTCAGGAAATTCCTGTCTATAACATCTACTAATTTTGCTCCCCACGTTTCGTCCCCTCCATGGGGATTCCTTTATTCCCAATTTATCTCTCCATGATTTAGGTCCCCCATGATCAGCAGCTTCGCTCTCATTCTGTGGGCTAGTGTTGCTGCCTTCTGCAGTTCATCTATACATACTTTGTTGTTGTCATCATACTCCTGCCTGGGTCTTCTACTGTTTGGTGGGGGATTGTAGATTACCAAAATCACAATCTTCCTCCCATCTACTGTCAGAGTTCCATATATGAAGCTTGTGCACTCATTGGTAACTCGATTTCCCAGGTCTTCAAACTTCCATTTCCGCTTTATTAGGAGTGCTACTCCCCCTCCCTGTCTCTGTGTCCTCTCTTTTCGTATCACCTGGTACCCTTCAGGAAAGATTGCATCTGAGATCATGTCTCAGATGAGACTGTGTGTGTGTGTGTGTGTGTGTGTGTACTCACCTATTTGTGCTTGCGGGGGTTGAGCTTTGGCTCTTTGGTCCCGCCTCTCAACTGTCAATCAACTGGTGTACAGATTCCTGAGCCTACTGGGCTCTATCATATCTACATTTAAAACTGTGTATGGAGTCAGCCTCCACCACATCACTGCCTAATGCATTCCATCCGTTAACTACTCTGACACTGAAAAAGTTCCTTCTAACGTCCCTGTGGCTCATGTGGGTACTCAGTTTCCACCTGTGTCCCCTTGTTCGCGTCCCACCAGTGTTGAATAGTTTATCCTTGTTTACCCGATCGATTCCTCTGAGGATTTTGTAGGTTGTGATCATGTCTCCCCTTACTCTTCTGTCTTCCAGTGTCGTAAGATGCATTTCCCGCAGCATTTCCTCGTAACTCATGCCTCTTAGTTCTGGGACTAGTCTAGTGGCATACCTTTGGACTTTTTCCAGCTTCGTCTTGTGCTTGACAAGATATGGACTCCATGCTGGGGCCGCATACTCCAGGATTGGTCTTACATATGTGGTGTACAAGATTCTGAATGATTCCTTACACAGGTTCCTGAACGCTGTTCTGATGTTAGCCAGCCTCGCATATGCCGCAGACGTTATTCTTTTTATGTGGGCTTCAGGAGACAGGTTTGGTGTGATATCAACTCCTAGATCTTTCTCCCTGTTCGTTTCATTAAGTACTTCATCTCCTATTCTGTATCCTGTGTTTGGCCTCCTATTTCCACCACCTAGTTTCATTACTTTGCATTTACTCGGGTTGAACTTCAACAGCCATTTGTTGGACCATTCACTCAGTCTGTCTAGGTCATCTTGTAGCCTCTTACTATCGTCCTCAGTTTCAATCCGCCTCATAATTTTTGCATCATCGGCAAACATTGAGAGAAACTACTCTATACCCTCTGGGAGATCATTTACATATATCAGAAACAGTATAGGTCCAAGGACCGACCCCTGCGGGACTCCACTCGTAACGTCTCGCCAATCTGAGACCTCACCCCTCACACTGACTCGTTGTCTCCTGTTACTTAGGTACTCCTGTATCCAACGGAGTACCTTCCCTTTCACTCCAACCTGCATCTCCAGTTTTTTCACTAGCCTCTTGTGTGGCACTGTATCAAAGGCTTTCTGAGAATCCAAAAATATGCAGTCTGCCCACCCTTCTCTTTCATGCCTTATTTTTGTTGCCTGGTCGTAGAATTCAAATAACCCTGTGAGGCAGGACCTGCCATCCCTGAATCCATGTTGATGATGTGTTACAAAGTTCTTTCGCTCTAAGTGCTCCACTAGCTTTCTTCGCACAATCTTCTCCATCATCTTGCATGGTATGCAAGTTAGGGACACTGGCCTGTAATTCAGTGCTTCCTGTCTATCCCCTTTCTTGTATATCGGGACTACGTTAGCCGCTTTCCAAATTTCTGGCAGTTCCCCTGTTGCCAGTGATTTGTTATACACTATGGAGAGTGGGAGGCACAGTTCTTCTGCTCCTTCCTTTAGTATCCAAGGGGAGATTCCATCTGGGCCTATAGCCTTTGTCACATCCAACTCTAGTAAACACTCCTTTACTTCCCCGCTGGTAATCTCAAACTCTTCCAGTGGTTCCTGGTTAGCTATTCCCTCTCTTATCTCTGGGATTTCTCCTTGCTCTAAGGTGAAGACCTCTTGGAATTTCTTATTCAGTTCCTCACACACTTCCTTGTCGTTTGTAGTGAATCCTTCTGCCCCTATCCTTAATTTCATAACCTGTTCCTTTACTGTTGTTTTTCTCCTGATGTGACTTTGCAGCAATTTAGGCTGAGTCTTTGCCTTGCTTGCGATGTCATTTTTGTATTGTCTTTCTGCCTCTCTTCTCATCCTGACATATTCATTCAGGCATTCTGGTATCTTTCTCTGCTCTCCAGTGTCCTGTTATTCCTATAGTTTCTCCATGCCCTTTTACTTTGCTGCTTAGCTAGCCTACATCTCTGATTAAACCATGGGTTTCTCATCTTCATTTCACTGTTTTCCTTTTGGACTGGGACAATCTTGTTTGCTGCGGCCTTGCATTTTTGCGTGATGTAGTCCATCATATCTTGGGCCGTCTTTACCCTGAGCTCTGTTTCCCATGCTATATCTGTTAGGAATTTTCTTATCTCCTCATAGTTTCCCTTTCGGTATGCTAACCTTTTGGTTTCGGTATCCCTCCTCGAGTTCAGTAGCCGTTCTTCAATCAGGTACTCAAACACCAATACACTGTGGTCGCTCATTCCTAGTGGGGCCTCAAAACCGATTTCTCTTATGTCAGAGTCGTTCAGGGTGAAGACCAGGTCGAGTCTCGCTGGTTCGTCATTTCCTCTCATCCTTGTGAGTTCTCTGACATGCTGGGTTAAGAAGTTTCTAGTCACCACCTCCAGTAGTTTGGCTCTCCACGTATCCTCGCCTCCATGCGGTTCCTTGTTCTCCCAGTCAATCCTGATGTGATTGAAGTCCCCCATGATGAGCAGGTGGGATCTATTTCTACAGGCAGCAGAGGCTGCCCTCTCAATTATAGTGTTAACTGCTATGTTGTGTGTGTGTGTGTGTGTGTGTGTGTGTGTGTGTGTGTGTGTGTGTGTGTGTGTGTGTGTGTGTGTGTGTGTGTGTGTGTGTGAGTGTGTGTGTGCGCGTGTGTGTATTCTATATATGAAGATCCCTGTAGCACCCAGGCACCCTGTAATGTGCATACATGCTTATTACAGGCTGCCAGGTGGCTACACTCACACTACAGGGTGTCTCGTGGCTGCAACCCACTTCAGGGTGCCATGTGGGTACACCGACACTACAGGGCTTCCTGGTGGCTACACTCATACTACAGGACAACATGTAGCTGTTGATCCTGTAATGTGATTGTAGCCTCCTGGCATCCTGTAGTGGGTTGTAGCCACGAGACACCCTGTAGTGTGACTGTAGCCACCAGGCACCCTGTAATGTGGGTGCTCTGCAGTGTGAGTGTAGCCACCAGGAAGCCCTGTAGTGTCGGTGTAGCCACCATGCAGCCCTGAAGTGTCAGTATAGCAACCAGGTAGCCGTGAAGTGTAAGTGTAGCCACCAGGCACCCTGTAATGTGGGTGCTCTGCAGTGTCAGTGTAGCCCACAGGCACCCTGTAGTGTAAGTGTAGCCTCCAGGCAGCACTGCAGTGTCAGTGTAGCCCACAGGCACCCTGTAGTGTGAGTGTAGCCACCGGATAGCCAATTAATATGATTGTAACCAGCAGGCTCAACTTACTGTGTTCCAATGTGTGCTAAAGCCATGGACTGAGCAGTGTTCACTGTAACATTGATGGGGAATGTTTGTGAACATTGTTCTTCGAGTGACTTAGTGGGGACAAGCAGGAGAAACCTTGTGTGTGGTCGCTCTTGGCAAAACCGGAGCAGGGTTGTAGTCTTGCCCGCTCCAGCAAAGGCGTCGATCTTCACAACCTGGACAATAATTATACCATCATTCACAATCTGGACAATAATTTTACCATCATTCACAACCTGGACAATAATTATACCATCATTCACAACCTGGACAATAATTATACCATCATTCACAACCTGGACAATAATTATACCATCATTCACAATCTTGACAACAATAATACAGTCATTCACAACATGGACGATAAATATAACATCCATCAAAATCTGGACAACAATTATAACATCATTCACAACATAACAATTGTTTTAGCATCATTCACAACATGATAATTATTTTAGCATCATTCACAACCTGGAAACAATTACCTGCTTGATTATAACATTACCTGCTTGAATTATAACATTCTTCACCATCTGGACAACAATTATAACATTATTCTCAACCCGGTACTGTAATTGTGTACAACCATATAAGTAACGTAATGACGTTACTTATATGACTGACTTCTGTAAGTTCACAAGTAGTGACGTTACTTACATGACTGACAGTAAAAACACACACATTGTGAAGTTACTTACATGACTAGCTGTAAGAACACTCATTGCGAAGTTACTTACATGAATGGCTGTAAGTACACACGGAATGATGTTACTTGACTGGCTTCTATAAGTACACACGCAGTGACGTTACTTACATGACTGGCTCTAAGTAGATTCATTATCGCGTTACTTGCATGATCGTCTTCAGTAAGTACACACACATTGTGTTGTTACTTATAATTCTGGCAGTAGGAGCAAACTGAAAGACGTTACTTACATGATTGGCTTTTATTTTATGGGTGATGATTCTTAGTTGTTCTTGAGTAAGATGAAGAGTCTCTCTGTGGATGACCTTCTGTGTTGTCTGTTGACCCAACGACACCTGCTGCCGCTGTTGACCCACAGACACCTGCTGCCGCTGTTGACCCACAGACACCTGCTGCCGCTGTTGACCCACAGACACCTGCTGCAGCTGTTGACCCACAGACATTTGCTGCAGCTGTTGACCCACAGACACCTGCTGCAGCTGTTGACCCACAGACACCTGCTGCAGCTGTTGACCCACAGACACCTGCTGCAGCTGTTGACCCACAGACACCTGCTGCAGCTGTTGATCCTCAGACACCTGTTGCAGCTGTTGACCCACAGACACCTGCTGCAGCTGTTGACCCACAGACACCTGCTGCAGCTGTTGACCCACAGACACCTGCTGCAGCTGTAGGCCCACAGACACCTGCTGCAGCTGTGGACCCACAGACACCTGCTGCAGCTGTAGGCCCACAGACACCTGCTGCAGCTGTTGACCCACAGATACCTGCTGCAGCTGTAGACCCACAGACACCTGCTGCCGCTGTTGACCCACAGACACCTGCTGCAGCTGTAGGCCCACAGACACCTGCTGCAGCTGTTGGCCCACAGACACCTGCTGCAGCTGTTGACCCACAGACACCTGCTGCAGCTGTTGACCCACAGACACCTGCTGCAGCTGTTGACCCACAGACACCTGCTGCAGCTGTTGATCCTCAGACACCTGCTGCAGCTGTTGACCCACAGACACCTGCTGCAGCTGTTGATCCTCAGACACCTGCTGTAGTTCTTCGTGATAATTTATTCCTGCAGTTCTCCATCTGTTTTCATACAGGTGTAGTGTATAATTCACCATGTAGTAGTACCTGTAAGGTTATCATAGAGGTTGTGTATAATACAACAGGTAGTAGTGCCTCTAAGATTTTCATAGAGAAATTGTATAATACAACAGGTGAAAGTAGCTGTAAGGTTATCATAGTGAAAGAGAATAATACACTTGGTGGTGGGACCTATAAGGTTTTCATAGTGATAGTGCATAATACACCATGCAGTAGTTAGTACCTGTAAGGCTATAATAGCGGTAGCGTATAATACACCAACTTGTAGTACCTGTAAGTTATCATAGAGGTAGAGTTTAATACACCAGGGTGGTACCGGTCGAAAAAGAAAAAGGAAAAAGGACGCCATCTATTAACTTTCAATACATTAGGCAGATACTCTTCCTGCTTATTTACTACTAACAAGATAACTCAAAGAAAACGAGATTGCTGTGGATTTTTCCTCAAAAGAAAACGAGGATATCATTGCCATATGTCACCATTAACTTCACCAGCTAATAATATTGGGAATTCTTCTTAAAACATCAGTCTCTGGATTGTAAATATCATAAAAACATTTCCCTTGAACGAACTGAATTATAAGTACTGAAATACATTAAATATTAACCTTCTTTCCACTTCATGATAAAACCCATCTGGTGTTGACACTGATGTGGAAGAAAAAGAGGGGAGTTGCCATTTTAACCCTGGACATTTCAAATGTGTCATGTTGCTATCTCGAGTTCTTGTGCATAACAAGTTATTGTCGATGAGATAGACAGCACAATCGACACCATCCTTATCAGGAAAGGCCTTATATCCATACAGTATACCAGATGATTTGTAGAGCTCCCATTTTATTGAGTAATTTTACTGTTGTGGTTATGCCGTATATAGACAATAAATCCAAGCGTGAGCAACAATCTAATATCTTTATTACAGTTTATTATTATTATTATTATATATATATAAGTAAATAATTTATATGTGGCAAATTTCCCGGTGTAAACTCATCCGCAGGTAAATTGAGAAGTGAAGTTACTAAAGTGGCATTTCTCAGGGGAGACCACGTGACTGGCTAGCTACCCAAATGCTCTACACCAATAACAGAATGCTGAAGCCTTTTTATCAGATAAGGCCTACCCCAGTATATACTAACCTATGTAGTCTGAACACCTAGTAACATTGTGGTGAATGTCAACCAATCGATTAATTTCGATTGATAGACTATATATAAATAATAAACCCCCAGCTTGTGTAGAAAATGATTTGTGGAAATTTAATATCATACAGTCCACTTTATTTGATAAATAAATAAAGATATAAATTAAATATAATTTTTAATTCTAACTCATTAAATAAATTAATAATTGTATTCAAATAAATAAAAAAAATAATAGAAATCAGTTTTCCCCAACATGATTGGTCTTCAAAGAACCGAATGAATCAGGAACACTATACCGGTTCTCAGACCACATATGATTGGTTTACTCTGAACCATGATCATGATGAATGGTCCTTACATGCTCCAGAAATGCAACACATGTCCATCAATAAATAAACAGTGCAAAAAATCAGTTAACAATATATTATAAACATATATATATATATATATATATATATATATATATATATATATATATATATATATATATACATATATATATATATATATATATATATATATATATATATATATATATATATATATATATATATATGGCACAACTCTCCTAAACACGAGAGTGAAGTATACAACTTTAGAACACTTTCCCACCAGGAGACTCGAACCCTAGCCAGCACAGAAGCCTTCCAGCAACTGGCATAACAGGTACGCCTTAACCCGCTCCACCACTTGCTCAGACTCTTAAAAGAGATCGTAATTTCGGAGTATTTAAATACCCCAAAGATCAACACCTCCCAAGAGCACCAGAGCAAGTGAGGGGTCATTTATACGTTTATTTCATCAAGTCCCTGTTAATATGGGAAGACACAGTGTCTCTGCTTAAGGCACAACTCTCCTAAACACGAGAGTGAAGTATACAACTTTAGAACACTTTCCCACCAGGAGACTCGAACCCTAGCCAGCACAGAAGCCTTCCAGCAACTGGCATAACAGGTACGCCTTAACCCGCTCCACCACTTGCTCAGACTCTTAAAAGAGATCGTAATTTCGGAGTATTTAAATACCCCAAAGATCAACACCTCCCAAGAGCACCAGAGCAAGTGAGGGGTCATTTATACGTTTATTTCATCAAGTCCCTGTTAATATGGGAAGACACAGTGTCTCTGCTTAAGGCACAACTCTCCTAAACACGAGAGTGAAGTATACAACTTTAGAACACTTTCCCACCAGGAGACTCGAACCCTAGCCAGCACAGAAGCCTTCCAGCAACTGGCATAACAGGTACGCCTTAACCCGCTCCACCACCTGCTCAGACCCTTAAAAGAGATGGTAATTTCGGAGTATTTAAATACCCCAAAGATCAACACCTCCCAAGAGCACCAGAGCAAGTGAGGGGTCATTTATACGTTTATTTCATCAAGTCCCTGTTAATATGGGAAGACACAGTGTCTCTGCTTAAGGCACAACTCTCCTAAACACGAGAGTGAAGTATACAACTTTAGAACACTTTCAAACCAGGAGACTCGAACCCTAGCCAGCACAGAAGCCTTCCAGCAACTGGCATAACAGGTACGCCTTAACCCTCTCCACCACCTGCTCAGACCCTTAAAAGAGATGGTAATTTCGGAGTATTTAAATACCCCAAAGATCAACACCTCCCAAGAGCACCAGAGCAAGTGAGTGGTCATTTATACGTTTATTTCATCAAGTCCCTGTTAATATGGGAAGACACAGTGTCTCTGCTTAAGGCACAACTCTCCTAAACACGAGAGCGAAGTATACAACTTTAGAACACTTTCCCACCAGGAGACTCGAACCCTAGCCAGCACAGAAGCCTTCCAGCAACTGGCATAACAGGTACGCCTTAACCCGCTCCACCACCTGCTCAGACCCTTAAAAGAGATGGTAATTTCGGAGTATTTAAATACCCCAAAGATCAACACCTCCCAAGAGCACCAGAGCAAGTGAGTGGTCATTTATACGTTTATTTCATCAAGTCCCTGTTAATATGGGAAGACACAGTGTCTCTGCTTAAGGCACAACTCTCCTAACAACGAGAGTGAAGTATACAACTTTAGAACACTTTCCCACCAGGAGACTCGAACCCTAGCCAGCACAGATGCCTTCCAGCAACTGGCATAACAGGTACGCCTTAACCCGCTCCACCACCTGCTCAGACCCTTAACAAATTACCATCTCTTTTAAGGGTCTGAGCAGGTGGTGGAGCGGGTTAAGGCGTACCTGTTATGCCAGTTGCTGGAAGGCTTCTGTGCTGGCTAGGGTTCGAGTCTCCTGGTGGGAAAGTGTTCTAAAGTTGTATACTTCACTCTCATGTTTAGGAGAGTTGTGCCTTAAGCAGAGACACTGTGTCTTCTCATATTAACAGGGACTTGATGAAATAAACGTATAAATGACCCCTCACTTGCTCTGGTGCTCTTGGGAGGTGTTGATCTTTGGGGTATTTAAATACTCCGAAATTACCATCTCTTTTAAGGGTCTGAGCAGGTGGTGGAGCGGGTTAAGGCGTACCTGTTATGCCAGTTGCTGGAAGGCTTCTGTGCTGGCTAGGGTTCGAGTCTCCTGGTGGGAAAGTGTTCTAAAGTTGTATGCTTCACTCTCGTGTTTAGGAGAGTTGTGCCTTAAGCAGAGACACTGTGTCTTCCCATATTAACAGGGACTTGATGAAATAAACGTATAAATGACCCCTCACTTGCTCTGGTGCTCTTGGGAGGTGTTGATCTTTGGGGTATTTAAATACTCCGAAATTACCATCTCTTTTAAGGGTCTGAGCAGGTGGTGGAGCGGGTTAAGGCGTACCTGTTATGCCAGTTGCTGGAAGGCTTCTGTGCTGGCTAGGGTTCGAGTCTCCTGGTGGGATAGTGTTCTAAAGTTGTATACTTCACTCTCGTGTTTAGGAGAGTTGTGCCTTAAGCAGAGACACTGTGTCTTCCCATATTAACAGGGACTTGATGAAATAAACGTATAAATGACCCCTCACTTGCTCTGGTGCTCTTGGGAGGTGTTGATCTTTGGGGTATTTAAATACTCCGAAATTACCATCTCTTTTAAGGGTCTGAGCAGGTGGTGGAGCGGGTTAAGGCGTACCTGTTATGCCAGTTGCTGGAAGGCTTCTGTGCTGGCTAGGGTTCGAGTCTCCTGGTGGGAAAGTGTTCTAAAGTTGTATACTTCACTCTCGTGTTTAGGAGATTTGTGCCTTAAGCAGAGACACTGTGTCTTCCCATATTAACAGGGACTTGATGAAATAAACGTATAAATGACCCGTCACTTGCTCTGGTGCTCTTGGGAGGTGTTGATCTTTGGGGTATTTAAATACTCCGAAATTACCATCTCTTTTAAGGGTCTGAGCAGGTGGTGGAGCGGGTTAAGGCGTACCTGTTATGCCAGTTGCTGGAAGGCTTCTGTGCTGGCTAGGGTTCGAGTCTCCTGGTGGGAAAGTGTTCTAAAGTTGTATACTTCACTCTCGTGTTTAGGAGAGTTGTGCCTTAAGCAGAGACACTGTGTCTTCCCATATTAACAGGGACTTGATGAAATAAACGTATAAATGACCCCTCACTTGCTCTGGTGCTCTTGGGAGGTGTTGATCTTTGGGGTATTTAAATACTCCGAAATTACCATCTCTTTTAAGGGTCTGAGCAGGTGGTGGAGCGGGTTAAGGCGTACCTGTTATGCCAGTTGCTGGAAGGCTTCTGTGCTGGCTAGGGTTCGAGTCTCCTGGTGGGAAAGTGTTCTAAAGTTGTATACTTCACTCTCGTGTTTAGGAGAGTTGTGCCTTAAGCAGAGACACTGTGTCTTCCCATATTAAGAGGGACTTGATGAAATAAACGTATAAATGACCCCTCACTTGCTCTGGTGCTCTTGGGAGGTGTTGATCTTTGGGGTATTTAAATACTCCGAAATTACCATCTCTTTTAAGGGTCTGAGCAGGTGGTGGAGCGGGTTAAGGCGTACCTGTTATGCCAGTTGCTGGAAGGCTTCTGTGCTGGCTAGGGTTCGAGTCTCCTGGTGGGAAAGTGTTCTAAAGTTGTATACTTCACTCTCGTGTTTAGGAGAGTTGTGCCTTAAGCAGAGACACTGTGTCTTCCCATATTAACAGGGACTTGATGAAATAAACGTATAAATGACCCCTCACTTGCTCTGGTGCTCTTGGGAGGTGTTGATCTTTGGGGTATTTAAATACTCCGAAATTACCATCTCTTTTAAGGGTCTGAGCAGGTGGTGGAGAGGGTTAAGCCGTACCTGTTATGCCAGTTGCTGGAAGGCTTCTGTGCTGGCTAGGGTTCGAGTCTCCTGGTGGGAAAGTGTTCTAAAGTTGTATACTTCACTCTCGTGTTTAGGAGAGTTGTGCCTTAAGCAGAGACACTGTGTCTTCCCATATTAACAGGGACTTGATGAAATAAACGTATAAATGACCCCTCACTTGCTCTGGTGCTCTTGGGAGGTGTTGATCTTTGGGGTATTTAAATACTCCGAAATTACCATCTCTTTTAAGGGTCTGAGCAGGTGGTGGAGCGGGTTAAGGCGTACCTGTTATGCCAGTTGCTGGAAGGCTTCTGTGCTGGCTAGGGTTCGAGTCTCCTGGTGGGAAAGTGTTCTAAAGTTGTATATATATATATATATATAAATATATATATATATATATATATATATATATATATATATATATATATATATATATATATATATATATATATATATATATATGCGAACAAGCCTGAATGGTCGCCAGGACAATATGCAACTGAAAACTCACACCCCAGAAGTGACTCGAACCCATACTCCCAGATGCCACGCAACTGGTATGTACAAGACGCCTTAATCCACTTGACCATCACGACCGGACAAAATGAGGTGATAGCCGAGGCTATTTGAACCACCCCACCGCCGGCACTTGGATAGTAACCTTGGGCATAGCATTTTACCAAATCACCTCATTCTTTGGGGCACACGTGAGGAACACAAATGCGAACAAGCCTGAATGGTCCCCAGGACAATATGCAACTGAAAACTCACACCCCAGAAGTGACTCGAACCCATACTCCCAGATGCCACGCAACTGGTATGTACAAGACGCCTTAATCCACTTGACCATCACGACCGGACAAAATGAGGTGATAGCCGAGGCTATTTGAACCACTTCACCGCCGGCACTCGGATAGTAACCTTGGGCATAGCATTTTACCAAATCACCTCATTCTTTGGGGCACACGTGAGGAACACAAATGCGAACAAGCCTGAATGGTCCCCAGGACAATATGCAACTGAAAACTCACACCCCAGAAGTGACTCGAACCCATACTCCCAGATGCCACGCAACTGGTATGTACAAGACGCCTTAATCCACTTGACCATCACGACCGGACAAAATGAGGTGATAGCCGAGGCTATTTGAACCACCCCACCGCCGGCACTCGGATAGTAACCTTGGGCATAGCATTTTACCAAATCACCTCATTCTTTGGGGCACACGTGAGGAACACAAATGCGAACAAGCCTGAATGGTCCCCAGGACAATATGCAACTGAAAACTCACACCCCAGAAGTGACTCGAACCCATACTCCCAGATGCCACGCAACTGGTATGTACAAGACGCCTTAATCCACTTGACCATCACGACCGGACAAAATGAGGTGATAGCCGAGGCTATTTGAACCACCCCACCGCCGGCACTCGGATAGTAACCTTGGGCATAGCATTTTACCAAATCACCTCATTCTTTGGGGCACATGTGAGGAACACAAATGCGAACAAGCCTGAATGGTCCCCAGGACAATATGCAACTGAAAACTCACACCCCAGAAGTGACTCGAACCCATACTCCCAGATGCCACGCAACTGGTATGTACAAGACGCCTTAATCCACTTGACCATCACGACCGGACAAAATGAGGTGATAGCCGAGGCTATTTGAACCACCCCACCGCCGGCACTCGGATAGTAACCTTGGGCATAGCATTTTACCAAATCACCTCATTCTTTGGGGCACACGTGAGGAACACAAATGCGAACAAGCCTGAATGGTCCCCAGGACAATATGCAACTGAAAACTCACACCCCAGAAGTGACTCGAACCCATACTCCCAGATGCCACGCAACTGGTATGTACAAGACGCCTTAATCCACTTGACCATCACGACCGGACAAAATGAGGTGATAGCCGAGGCTATTTGAACCACCCCACCGCCGGCACTCGGATAGTAACCTTGGGCATAGCATTTTACCAAATCACCTCATTCTTTGGGGCACACGTGAGGAACACAAATGCGAACAAGCCTGAATGGTCCCCAGGACAATATGCAACTGAAAACTCACACCCCAGAAGTGACTCGAACCCATACTCCCAGATGCCACGCAACTGGTATGTACAAGACGCCTTAATCCACTTGACCATCACGACCGGACAAAATGAGGTGATAGCCGAGGCTATTTGAACCACCCCACCGCCGGCACTCGGATAGTAACCTTGGGCATAGCATTTTACCAAATCACCTCATTCTTTGGGGCACACGTGAGGAACACAAATGCGAACAAGCCTGAATGGTCCCCAGGACAATATGCAACTGAAAACTCACACCCCAGAAGTGACTCGAACCCATACTCCCAGATGCCACGCAACTGGTATGTACAAGACGCCTTAATCCACTTGACCATCACGACCGGACAAAATGAGGTGATAGCCGAGGCTATTTGAACCACCCCACCGCCGGCACTCGGATAGTAACCTTGGGCATAGCATTTTACCAAATCACCTCATTCTTTGGGGCACACGTGAGGAACACAAATGCGAACAAGCCTGAATGGTCCCCAGGACAATGAGGTGATAGCCTCGGCTATCACCTCATTTTGTCCGGTCGTGATGGTCAAGTGGATTAAGGCGTCTTGTACATACCAGTTGCGTGGCATCTGGGAGTATGGGTTCGAGTCACTTCTGGGGTGTGAGTTTTCAGTTGCATATTGTCCTGGGGACCATTCAGGCTTGTTCGCATTTGTGTTCCTCACGTGTGCCCCAAAGAATGAGGTGATTTGGTAAAATGCTATGCCCAAGGTTACTATCCGAGTGCCGGCGGTGGGGTGGTTCAAATAGCCTCGGCTATCACCTCATTTTGTCCGGTCGTGATGGTCAAGTGGATTAAGGCGTCTTGTACATACCAGTTGCGTGGCATCTGGGAGTATGGGTTCGAGTCACTTCTGGGGTGTGAGTTTTCAGTTGCATATTGTCCTGGGGACCATTCAGGCTTGTTCGCATTTGTGTTCCTCACGTGTGCCCCAAAGAATGAGGTGATTTGGTAAAATGCTATGCCCAAGGTTACTATCCGAGTGCCGGCGGTGGGGTGGTTCAAATAGCCTCGGCTATCACCTCATTTTGTCCGGTCGTGATGGTCAAGTGGATTAAGGCGTCTTGTACATACCAGTTGCGTGGCATCTGGGAGTATGGGTTCGAGTCACTTCTGGGGTGTGAGTTTTCAGTTGCATATTGTCCTGGGGACCATTCAGGCTTGTTCGCATTTGTGTTCCTCACGTGTGCCCCAAAGAATGAGGTGATTTGGTAAAATGCTATGCCCAAGGTTACTATCCGAGTGCCGGCGGTGGGGTGGTTCAAATAGCCTCGGCTATCACCTCATTTTGTCCGGTCGTGATGGTCAAGTGGATTAAGGCGTCTTGTACATACCAGTTGCGTGGCATCTGGGAGTATGGGTTCGAGTCACTTCTGGGGTGTGAGTTTTCAGTTGCATATTGTCCTGGGGACCATTCAGGCTTGTTCGCATTTGTGTTCCTCACGTGTGCCCCAAAGAATGAGGTGATTTGGTAAAATGCTATGCCCAAGGTTACTATCCGAGTGCCGGCGGTGGGGTGGTTCAAATAGCCTCGGCTATCACCTCATTTTGTCCGGTCGTGATGGTCAAGTGGATTAAGGCGTCTTGTACATACCAGTTGCGTGGCGTCTGGGAGTATGGGTTCGAGTCACTTCTGGGGTGTGAGTTTTCAGTTGCATATTGTCCTGGGGACCATTCAGGCTTGTTCGCATTTGTGTTCCTCACGTGTGCCCCAAAGAATGAGGTGATTTGGTAAAATGCTATGCCCAAGGTTACTATCCGAGTGCCGGCGGTGGGGTGGTTCAAATAGCCTCGGCTATCACCTCATTTTGTCCGGTCGTGATGGTCAAGTGGATTAAGGCGTCTTGTACATACCAGTTGCGTGGCATCTGGGAGTATGGGTTCGAGTCACTTCTGGGGTGTGAGTTTTCAGTTATATATATATATATATATATATATATATATATATATATATATATATATATATATACTTTGACATTGGACAGATATCTCTCTTTTTTTATTTAGATTACAAAGGGTCCTATAATAGTGGAATTCCAGAGACTCTTCTGGTCCCCCTAGCACCAAGTTCGTGAGGAATCACCCTGCTATCCGACACTCTTTTAACCTCATTGCATCTATATAACGTTTCTTATTTATTATCCCAGATGTGATTACTATTGTTGCTACTATTGTGATGATTTATACTTTTTATCATCAAACTTCTCACCACAAGAATGACCAGAACATAATATTAATATAGAGTTAACTCACCTTGTTGGAAATAAGAAGTGATCTGTGCAGTAAATCAGAAGGGAAGCTAAGCAGTAGAAGGCCTCGGTGACATCAACATAAGTGAGGGGAGAGTGTCGGTGAAGCAGCAGGTGGACCACCCCCTCCACGTCCCACACGTCCTCCGACACTGCCAACATCAAATCATTGCTTATACGCTTCCCCTCACCTTATTTTACACACACACACACACACACACATACTTGACTTGTGACCATCGTGTTGGGTGGACGTGGGTTGGGAGCTCCTGGTTCACTTGTGGAGTGGGAGGGGTAATCAGGCAACTTCGAGGTGAAAAAGTGTGTACAAGTGAATGAAAAAACCTTGGGTTTTGACCAAAGCCATAAGGTAGTGAAGAAAAACAGTTTAAGTAGCGTAATTCAAAATAGTTGATGAAGTACTGTGGCAATGTGCAGTGTGGAGCGGACCTCACCGACCTCTGACCGTGACCTCACCCCCGGCAGCAACCCTCCTACCACCACGTGGGACGACGCTTGGAGATTCACTCACCTATTGTGTTAGCAGGACGGTAAGATACTTGGAACCCCTGTGGGTAAGGTTGCATTATAGCAATGACTAGGTCAGGAAGGGCGTCTAGGTCCAGCAGTATTATGATTGAGGAAGAAGATAGGTTTATGAAGAAGATGATTGGGAAATTTGTAGAGAAGAGGGATGTTTGGATAGATGATCTAATCCAGAGGATTAAAAGTGAAGTCCTTAATAAGATACAGGACGAGGTTCAAAGACTCAAACAAGAGTTTATGGATTACATTCAAGAGGAAATCAGGTAGAGCAGGGTAGAATGGCAAGGAGAAATATCTAGGCTTACTAATGAATTTGGCAGGAATAAGGGAAGCTTGGCAGGGGAAGGGGGAGTAGTAGTAGGGGGAGTAGCAGGAGTGGGAGGGGTGGGGGTCAGCCAGGGAGGGGCCCACCAGCATGACCCTGAACTGAGAAAGAGGACAATCATAATCCATGGATTGCTTGAAGCCAGGGCACCATCGAGGTAGGAAAGGATGGAGATTGAGGAATTGGAGCTACAGGGGATCTTGAGAGACATGAGAGCCCAGATGGCAGGGAATGAGGTGCAAGTCCATCGACGCATTGGGCCATACAACTGTAACAGGAAACGACCTGTCCTGGTACAGTTCACTAAAGAAGAGGCAGTGGATTACATACTGCATCACAAACACTTACTCAGAGGTAGCAAAAATTACTACAACGTATATATTGACAAATTCATGATGAAGGAGGAGCAGATAGCCCACAGAGCAAGCAAACAACAATACAACTCTTCCCATTTGAGCGTAGCTACACACCCCAATGCTAATCCACACCATGCTAACCAGCTCACACCTTCTCAGGTCACTCCTTCCCCAAATCAGCCCTCTCTGCCCCTGCTTATCTCCCCAACACCTCCCTTGACCCCTCTGACCCCACTGCAGTCAAATTCATCCCACATTCCAAGGACCCCCTCATCACCTCAACCCCCAAAACCCATCCAGCCCTCATCCCCTCAACCCCTAAAACCCACCAGCCCTCATCCCCTCAACCCCAAGAACCCACCCAGCCCTCATCCCCTCAACACCCAAAACCTACTCAGCCCTCACCTCTCCTCATCCCCTCTTCTTACATGTGACCCCCCACCCTTGCGAGGGGGGTGGGAGGTTCCCCCCACCCCCTCTATCCTTCCCCCTCCCAACCTCTCAACCTCTATCTGACTCCCAACCTTACCCTATCTCCCAACCCCTCTATGCCCTCCCTAATCTTCAGACCCAGTATGCCCTTCCTACTCCAGACCTACCTACCCAGGCCCTACCCCAGACCCTCCTACCTAACTTCCTAGAAGCCCAGCCCCCATTAGCCCCCAAGCACCCCTCCTGACCTCTTTCACCCCCCATACACCCCCCGGACCCCCCCAGACACCCCCCGGATCCCTCCCCGGACATCCGGATCCTCCCCGCCACCAGTCATCCCCCAGACACCCCCCAGACACCCCCCCAGATCCCCCCTGCCCCCAGTCACCCCCCAGACACCCCTCAGATCCCCCCAGACCCCCAGAGAAAGGGAGAACTCTGGTACAAGAGTTTCCATGAAGAATCTCAAGGTTTGGTACACCAATGCTGATGGGGTATCTAATAAAGCAGAAGAGATAAAAGAAAGAGTGAGTGAAGCAGATCCTGACATAGTTGCAATTGTGGAAACTAAAATTAATGACATGATCTCAGATGCAATCTTTCCTGAAGGGTACCAGGTGATACGAAAAGAGAGGACACAGAGACAGGGAGGGGGGGGTGGCACTCCTAATAAAGCGGAAATGGAAGTTTGAAGACCTGGGAAATCGGGTTACCAATGAGTGCACAAGCTTCATACATGGAACTCTGACAGTAGATGGGAGGAAGATTGAGATCTTGGTAATCTACAATCCCCCACCAAACAGTAGAAGACCCAGGCAGGAGTATGATGACAACAACAAGGCATGTATAGATGAACTGCAGAAGGCAGCAACACTAGACCACATAATGAGAGCGAAGCTACTGATCATGGGGGACCTAAATCATGGAGAGATAAATTGGGAATCAAGGAATCCCCATGGAGGGGACGAAACGTGGGGAGCAAAATTAGTAGATGTTATAGACAAGAATTTCCTAACACAACATGTGAAGGAAGACACAAGGGAAAGACGAGGAGATGCACCGAGCCTATTAGACATGATTTTCACCCAGAACGTAGAAGATATCGAGAATTTAGAGCATGAAATACCTCTAGGGGCCAGTGACCATTGTGTCCTAGTCCCTGACTACATGATGGAATTCAAACTTATGACCATGGGACAAGAGATCTGGGAAAGGAGAGTTGACTACAGGAATGGGGACTATAAGAGGATAAGGAACTATCTGGGTGAAGTGCAGTGGGAGGAAGAAATTAGAGGAAAAACAGTCCAAGATATGATGGACCTTGTCATACAGAAATGCCAGGAGGCCGAAGAGAGATTTATACCAACGGTAAAGGGAAAAAATAAGAAGGAATATAATAACCCATGGTTTAATAGACAGTGTCAGGAAGCAAAAATGGCCAGCAGGCGGGAGTGGAGGAAGTACAGAAGACAAAGGACAGAGGACAACAGGATCAGATACAACAGAGCTAGGAACGATTACATTAACATAAGACGAACATCGGAAAGGGACTATGAGAACGATATTACAATCAAAGCGAAAAAACAACCTAAGTTACTACACAGTCATATAAGAAGAAAAATGTCGGTGAACGACCAAGTGACAAGACTAAGGAAGACAGAGGGGACATATACTGAAAGTGACAGGGAAATCTGCGAGGCACTGAATGCCAGTTTCCATGGAGTGTTCACTACCGAGCCTGAGCAGCTCCCATTGTTGGAAGGGGTTACCCTAGATGAAAGACTATCAGATATAGAGGTGACAGCAGAGGTGGTAATGAAACAGTTGACAACTCTAGATGTAACTAAAGCAGTTGGACCAGACAAAGCATCACCGTGGATACTAAAAGAAGCAGCACAGGCCCTCAGCCTCTGGCAATGATCTTTAATGAGTCACTTATGTCGGGAGAATTGCCCAGTTGCTGGAAGAAGGCCAATGTCGTGCCGATCTTCAAGAAAGGTGATAGGGAGGAGGCACTTAACTATAGACCTGTATCACTGACAAGCATCCCCTGTAAAATACTAGAAAGACTAGTTAGGCTACGACTGGTTGCACACCTGTAGAACATTAGATTTGGAAACAAACATCAACATGGGTTCTGGACAGGGAAATCGTGCCTAACAAACCTTCTGGAATTCTATGATAAAATAACGAGGATAAGACAGGACAGAGATGGTTGGGCAGACTGCATATTTCTGGACTGCCAAAAAGCCTTTGATACAGCACCGCACATGAGACTGCTGTTCAAGCTCGAGAGGCAGGCGGGGGTGGGGGGAAAGGTCCTAGCATGGATAAGGAACTACCTAACAGGAAGGAGCCAAAGAGTTACGGTAAGGGGCGAGAAGTCGGACTGGCGAACAGTAACAAGTGGAGTACCACAAGGATCGGTGCTGGGACTAATTCTATTTCTTGTATATGTTAACGACATGTTTACAGGCGTAGAGTCCTACATGTCGATGTTTGCGGATGACCCAAAGTTGATGAGAAAAGTTGTGACAGATGAGGATTGCAGGATCCTCCAAGAGGACCTGAACAGGTTGCAGAGATGGTCAGAGAAATGGCTACTGGAATTCAACACGAGCAAATGTAAAGTTATGGAAATGGGACTAGGAGTTAGGAGAAAAGGGACAGTACACAATGAAGGGGAACAGCTTACCTGTGACGACGCGCGAAAGAGACCTGGGTGTGGACGTAACACCTAATCTATCTCCTGAGGCACATATAAATAGGATAACGACAGCAGCGTACTCTACACTGGCAAAAGTTAGAACATCATTCAGAAACCTAAGTAAGGAGGCATTTAGGGCGCTTTACACTGCCTACGTGAGGCCAGTCTAAGAGTATGCCACCTCATCATGGAGTCCCCATCTGAAGAAGCATATAATGAAACTGGAAAAGGCTCAGAGGTTTGCAACGAGAATCGTCCCAGAGCTACGAGGGATGGGGTATGAAGAGCGCCTGAGGGAACTGTGCCTTACGACACTAGAAAGAAGAAGAGAGAGGGGGGACATGATAGGAACGTATAAGATACTCAGAGGGATTGACAGAGTGGACATAGACGAAATGTTCACACGGAATAGTAACAGAACGAGGGGACATGGATGGAAGCTTGAAACTCAGATGAGTCACAGAGATGTTAGGAAGTTTTCTTTTAGCGTTAGAATAGTGGGAAAATGGAATGCACTTCAGGAACAGGTTGTGGAAGCAAATACTATTCATAATTTTAAAACCAGGTATGATAGGGAAATGGGACAGCAGTCATTGCTGTAAACAACCGATGCTCGAAAGGCGGGATCCAAGAGTCAATGCTCGATCCTGCAGATACAACTAGGTGAGTACACAACTAGGTGAGTACACACACACACACACAAAGAAAGGAAAAGACGGCCCAAGATATGATGGACTACATCACGCAAAAATGCAAGGACGCAGCAAACAGGTTTGTCCCAGTCCAAGAGGAAAACAGTGAAATGAAGATGAGAAACCCATGGTTTAATCAGAGATGTAGGCTAGCTAAGCAGCAAAGTAATAGGGCATAGAGAAACTATAGGAATAACAGGACACTGGAGAGCAGAGAAAGATACCAGAATGGTAGGAATGAATACGTCAGGATGAGAAGAGAGGCAGAAAGACAATACGAAAATGACATCGCAAGCAAGGCCTAAATTGCTGTATAGCCACATCAGGAGAAAAACAACAGTAAAGGAACAGGTTATGAAATTAAGGATAGAGGCAGAAGGATTCACTACAAACGACAAGGAAGTGTGTGAGGAACTGAATAAGAAATTCCAAGAGGTCTTCACCTTAGAGCAAGGAGAAATCCCAGAGATAAGAGAGGGAATAGCTAACCATGAACCACTGGAAGAGTTTGAGATTACCAGCGGGGAAGTAAGGAAGTGTTTACTAGAGTTGGATGTGACAAAGGCTATAGGCCCAGATAGAATCACCCCTTGGATACTAAAGGAAGGAGCAGAAGAACTGTGCCTCCCACTCTCCATAGTGTATAACAAATCACTGGCAACAGGGGAACTGCCAGAAATTTGGAAAGCAGCTAACGTAGTCCCGATATACAAGAAAGGAGATAGACAGGAGGCACTGAATTACAGGCCATTGTTCCTAACCTGCATACCATGCAAGCTGATGGAGAAGATTGTGCGAAGAAAGCTAGTGGAGCACCTGGAGCGAAAGAACTTTGTAACACAGCATCAACATGGATTCAGGGATGGCAGGTCCTGCCTCACAGGGTTACTTGAATTCTACGACCAGGCAACAAAAATAAGGCAAGAAAGAGAAGGGTGGGCAGACTGCATATTTTTGGATTGTCAGAAAGCCTTTGATACAGTGCCACACAAGAGGCTAGTGAAAAAGCTGGAGATGCAGGCTGGAGTGAAAGGGAAGGTACTCCGATGAATACAGGAGTACCTAAGCAACAGGAAACAACGAGTCAGTGTGAGGGGTGAGGTCTCAGATTGGCGAGACGTTACGAGTGGAGTCCCGCAGGGGTCAGTCCTTGGAACTATACTGTTTCTGATATATGTAAATGATCTCCCAGAGGGTATAGAATCGTTTCTCTCAATGTTTGCCGATGATGCAAAAATTATGAGGAGGATTGAAACTGAGGACGATAGTAGGAGGCTACAAGATGACCTAGACAGACTAAGTGAATGGTCCAACAAATGGCTGTTGAAGTTCAACCCGAGTAAATGCAAAGTAATGAAACTAGGCAGTGGAAATAGGAGTCCAGACACAGGATACAGAATAGGAGATGAAGTACTTAATGTAACGAACAGAGAGAAAGAACTAGGAGTTGATATCACACCAAACCTATCTCCTGAAGCCCACATAAAATGAATAACGTCTGCGGCATATGCGAGGCTGGCTAACATCAGAACAGCATTCAGGAACCTGTGTAAGGAATCATTCAGAATATTGTACACCACATATGTAAGACCAATCCTGGAGTATGCGGCCCCAGCATGGAGCCCGTACCTTATCAAGCACAAGACGAAGCTGGAAAAAGTCCAAAGGTATGCCACTAGACTAGTCCCAGAACTAAGAGGCATGAGTTACGAGGAAAGGCTGCGGGAAATGCACCTTACGACACTGGAAGACAGAAGAGTAAGGGAAGACATGGTCACAACCTACAAAATTCTCAGAGGAATCGTCCGGGTAAACAAATATAAACTATTCAACACTGGTGGGACGCGAACAAGGGGACACAGGTGGAAACTGAGTACCCACATGAGCCACAGAGACGTTAGAAGGAACTTTTTCAGTGCCAGAGAAGTTAACGGATGGATTGCATTAGACAGTGATGTTGTGGAGGCTGACTCTATACAGAGTTTTAAATTGGCTGTTGATTGCTGGTGTTGACTTCTTAATGTGTAGTGCCTCGTAAACGTCAAGCCGCCTGCTATCGCTGTATCTATCGATGATTTCTGTGTTGTTTACTAGGATTTCTCTGGCGATGGTTTGGTTGTGGGAAGAGATTATATGTTCCTTAATGGAGCCCTGTTGTTTATGCATCGTTAAACGCCTAGAAAGAGATGTTGTTGTCTTGCCTATATACTGGGTTTTTTGGAGCTTACAGTCCCCAAGTGGGCATTTGAAGGCATAGACGACGTTGGTCTCTTTTAAAGCGTTCTGCTTTGTGTCTGGAGAGTTTCTCATGAGTAGGCTGGCCGTTTTTCTGGTTTTATAGTAAATCGTCAGTTGTATCCTCTGATTTTTGTCTGTAGGGATAACGTTTCTATTAACAATATCTTTCAGGACCCTTTCCTCTGTTTTATGAGCTGTGGAAAAGAAGTTCCTGTAAAATAGTCTAATAGGGGGTATAGGTGTTGTGTTAGTTGTCTCTTCAGAGGTTGCATGGCGTTTCATTTTCCTTCTTATGATGTCTTCGACGAAACCATTGGAGATGCCGTTGTTGACTAGGACCTGCCTTACCCTACAGAGTTCTTCGTCGACTTGCTTCCATTCTGAGCTGTGGCTTAGAGCACGGTCGACATATGCGTTAACAACACTCCTCTTGTACCTGTCTGGGCAGTCGCTGTTGGCATTTAGGCACATTCCTATGTTCGTTTCCTTAGTGTAGACTGCAGTGTGGAAACCTCCGCTCTTTTCCATGACTGTTACATCTAGAAAGGGCAGCTTCCCATCCTTTTCCATCTCGTAAGTGAAACGCAGCACGAAACTCTGCTCAAATGCCTCCTTCAGCTCCTGCAGATGTCTGACATCAGGTACCTGTGTAAAAATGTCGTCAACATACCTGGAGTATATGGCCGGTTTCAAGTTCATGTCGACTAAGACTTTTTGCTCGATGGTACCCATGTAGAAGTTTGCAAACAGGACACCTAGGGGAGAACCCATGGCGACCCCATCTACTTGCTTATACATGTGCCCATCCGGGCTCAAGAAGGGTGCCTCTTTAGTACAAGCTTGGAGTAGTTTCCTTAGAATATTTTCGGGTATGTCAAGAGGAGTACAGGCTGGATCACGATACACTCTGTCGGCTATCATCCCAATTGTCTCGTCCACAGGTACGTTGGTAAACAGCGATTCTACGTCCAACGAGGCTCTTATCCCTGTGGCCCGTGTGCCCCGCAGTAAGTCAACAAATTCCTTTGGAGACTTCAGGCTGAAGGCGCAAGGAACATAAGGAGTCAGCAGGCCGTTGAGTCGCTTCGCCAGTCTGTACGTGGGTGTGGGTATCTGGCTAATGATTGGCCGAAGTGGGTTTCCAGGCTTGTGTGTCATGACATTTCCATACGCATATCCAGGTTTATATTCCCCAATGATCTTTGGCAGGTGGAGTCCGGATTTCTTGGCGTTCACAGTTTCGATCAGTTTGTTGACCTTTGCTTTCAATTCGGCTGTAGTGTCCTTCGTTACCCTTTGGAACTTAGTTTGGTCAGAAAGTATGAGGTTCATTTTCACCAGATATTCGTCTTTTTTAAGAATGACATATATTGGCGACTTGTCACCTCTCCTGACAACTATCTCCTTGTTCTCACGAAGGCTTTTAGCTGCCGCTTTGAGCTCGGGGGACAGTATGGTGCTTCTGTAATTGCCTCGATTCTTTCCTCCTTCTGCAATAAGTTCTGCTTGTAAGGTATCTTTGGTAGTGACCTTCTTTTGTCGACCTCTTCCAGAGGTCGACAAATTCGACATATGTCGACAGAGGTCGACATATTCGACCTCTTCCAGAGGTCGAATATGTCGTACAACAGAATTTCCAACTCTACTTTCCGCCGCAGCCAGGGAAGGAGAGCTGGATCAGGACAACGAGAAGGTGAGCTGAGAGGAGGGCAATGAGAGATGAACAAGGGCAAGAGAGGGGAACAGGAGGAAGAGGAGAACAGAAGAAAGGGGAAGAGAACAGGAACAATAACAGAACCGCTGGAACAGGAAAAATGGGAGGAGAAGGGAAGGAGGGCAGGACAAAGTGTGAGGGAGAACAGAAGGAAGGAGAACAGGAGCAATTGAAGGTGAACACGAGCTATGGAAGAACAGGAGGAGAACACGAACAACTACAGGAGAACTGCAGACTGGGGGAGGAGAACAGGACCAAGTGGAGATGAATCGCAGCCAGGGGAGGAGAACAGGAGCCAGGGGAGGAGAACAGGAGCGAGGCAGGAAAACAAGAACAATGGGAGGAGAGGAGAAGTAGGGAACACTTACAGAACACAATGAGGGTAGCGATGTGCCAGAGGTTAAAGGGTCTTGGCATGAGAGCCTCCTCCATGTTCTCCAGAGTATCACTTGCCACGGTGTACAGTCTGTGTCTCTGAAGGACCAGCTTGGTGGCTGCTGCAGCTCTTGGCACCTGCCTGCTGCCCATCATCCTGCAATATCCACAATACTGTTAGTAATCCTTTACCCTGCTTTTGGCACCTGCCTGCTGCCCATCATCCTGCAATATCCACAATACTGTTAGTAATCCTTTACCCTGCTTTTGGCACCTGCCTGCTGTGCCAAAAGCACCTGCCTGCTGCCCATCATCCTGCAATATCCACAATACTGTTAGTAATCCTTTACCCTGCTTTTGGCACCTGCCTGCTGCCCATCATCCTGCAATATCCACAACACCGTTAGTGATGCTCTATCATGCTGCTAATGTTGTCTCTGACATCTACATCTGTTACATCTAGAAAGGGCAGCTTCCCATCATAAGAACAAAGGTAACTGCAGAAGGCCTATTGGCCCATACGAGGCAGCTCCTATCTATAACCACCCAATCCCACTCATATACATGTCCAACCCGCACTTGAAACAATCGAGGGGCCCCACCTCCACCACGTTACGCGGTAATTGGTTCCACAAATCAACAACCCTGTTACTGAACCAGTATTTACCCAAGTCTTTCCTAAATCCAAACTTATCCAATTTATACCCATTCTTTCGTGTTCTGTCTTGTGTTGACACTTTTAATACCCTATTAATATCCCCTTTGTTATGTCCATTCATCCACTTATAAACCTCTATCATGTCACCCCTAACTCTTCGCCTTTCCAGTGAATGCAACTTAAGCTTTGTTAATCTTTCTTCATATGAAAGATGTGTAATTTGGGGAATTAACTTAGTCATCCTACGCTGGACACGTTCAATTGAATTTATATCCATTCTATAATATGGCGACTAAAACTGAACTGCATAATCTAAATGGGGCCTAACTAGAGCAAGATATAGCTTGAGAACCACACCAGGTGTCTTGTTACTAACGATTCGATTAATAAATCCGAGTGTCCTATTTGCCTTATTACGAACATTCATGCATTGGTCCTTTTGTTTTAAATTCTTACTAATCATAACTCCCAGATCCCTTTCGCAATCCGACTTCGCAATCTCAACACCATCTAGCTCGTATCTTGTAACTCTATCATAAGAACATAAGAACAAAGGTAACTGCAGAAGGCCTATTGGCCCATACGAGGCAGCTCCTATTCTATAACCACCCAATCCCACTCATATACTTGTCCAACCCGCGCTTGAAACAATCGAAGGACCCCACCTCCACCACGTTACGCGGCAATTGGTTCCACAAATCTACAACCCTGTTACTGAACCAGTATTTACCCAAGTCTTTCCTAAATCTAAACTTATCCAATTTATACCCATTGTTTCGTGTTCTGTCCTGTGTTGATACTTTTAATACCCTATTAATATCCCCCTTGTTATGTCCATTCACCCACTTGTAAACCTCTATCATGTCGCCCCTAACTCTTCGCCTTTCCAGTGAATGCAACTTAAGCTTTGTTAATCTTTCTTCATATGAAAGATTTCTAATTTGGGGAATTAACTTAGTCATCCTACGCTGGACACGTTCAAGTGAATTTATATCCATTCTATAATATGGCGACCAAAACTGAACTGCATAATCTAAATGGGGCCTAACTAGAGCAAGATATAGCTTGAGAACCACACCAGGTGTCTTGTTACTAACGCTGCGATTAATAAATCCAAGTGTCCGATTTGCCTTATTACGAACATTTATGCATTGATCCTTTTGTTTTAAATTCTTACTAATCATAACTCCCAGATCCCTTTCGCAATCCGACTTCGCAATCACAACACCATCTAGCTCGTATCTTGTAACTCTATCATCATTACCTAACCTCAGAACTTTACATTTATCAGCATTAAACTGCATCTGCCAATCCTTTGACCATTTCAAAACCCTATCTAGATCAACTTGAAGTGAAAGTGAGTCCTCCTCCGAATTAATTTCCCTACCGATTTTCGTATCATCGGCAAATTTGCAAATGTTGCTACTCAAACCTGAATCTAAATCATTTATATATATTATAAACAACAGAGGTCCCAGGACAGAGCCTTGAGGCACTCCACTTACAACATTTTCCCACTCTGACTTGATTCCATTTATACTAACTCTCTGTTTCCTTTGGTATAGCCATGCCCTAATCCAGCTTAATATAGCACCCCCAATACCATGAGACTCTATCTTTTTAATCAGTCTTTCATGTGGCACTGTATCAAAAGCTTTGCTAAAGTCAAGGTATACAACATCGCAATCCTTACCACTATCAACTGCCTCAACAATGCTAGAATAAAAAGATAACAAATTTGTTAAACATGAACGGCCATTTATAAAACCATGTTGAGACTCAATTATTAATTTATGTTTTTCAAGATGAAGACGAATTTTATTTGCTATTATAGATTCGAGTAACTTTCCCACAATAGACGTTAGGCTAATTGGTCGATAGTTAGACGCAAGTGATCTATCTCCTTTCTTAAAAACTGGTATCACATTAGCAACTTTCCAAAACTCTGGCACTCTGCCTGACTCTATTGATTTATTAAATATGGTTGACAGTGGGTCACAAAGCTCCTCTTTGCATTCTTTAAGCACCCTGGCAAACACTTCATCCGGCCCTGGGGATTTGTTTGGTTTGAGTTTTACTATTTGTTTAAGAACATCCTCCCTGGTAACTGCTAAACTCGTCAACCTGTCCTCGTCCCCACCCACATAGACTTGTTCAGCTGAAGGCATATTGTTAAGTTCCTCTTTAGTAAATACAGATACAAAATATTTATTAAAAATACTACTCATCTCTTCATCACTATCTGTTATTTGACCTGTATCAGTTTTTAATGGACCTATCCTTTCCCTAGTCTTAGTACGATATAACTGAAAAAACCCTTTAGGATTTGTCTTTGCTTGCCCTGCTATGCGAACTTCATAGTTTCTTTTTGCTTTCCTTATCTCTTTTTTAACATTTCTAACCAGTTGTATGAATTCCTGTTCTAAAGTGACCTCCCCATTTTTAATCCTTTTGTACCAAGCTCTCTTTTTACCTATAAGGTTCTTCAAATTCTTTGTTATCCACTTTGGGTCATTAGTATTCGATCTATTCAATTTGTATGGTATACTACGTTCCTGTGCTTTGTTTAGAATATTCTTAAATAAGTTATATTATATTTCTATCATCATTACCCAGCCTCAAAACTCTACATTTATCAGCATTAAACTGCATCTGCCAATCTTTTGACCATTCTAAAACCCTATTTAGATAAACTTGAAGTGATAGCGAGTCTTCCTTCGTGTTGATTTCACTACCGATTTTTGTATCATCTGCAAATTTGCAGATGTTGCTACTCAAACCTGAATCTAAATCATTTATATATATTATATATAAATAGTGGTAAGGATTGCGATGTTGTGTACCTTGACTTTAGCAAAGCTTTTGATACAGTGCCACATGAAAGACTGATTAAAAAGTTAGAGTCTCATGGTATTGGGGGTGCTATATTAAGCTGGATTAGGGCATGGTTATACCAAAGGAAACAGAGAGTTAGTATAAATGGAGTCAAGTCAGAGTGGGAAAATGTTGTAAGTTGGGTGCCTCAGGGCTCTGTCCTGGGACCTCTTTTGTTTATAATATATATAAATGATTTAGATTCAGGTTTGAGTAGCAACATTTGCAAATTTGCCGATGATACGAAAATCGGTAGGGAAATTAATTCGGAGGAGGACTCACTATCACTTCAAGTTGATCTAGATAGGGTTTTGAAATGGTCGAAGGATTGGCAGATGCAGTTTAATGCTGATAAATGTAAAGTTCTGAGGTTAGGTACTGATGATAGGGTTACAAGATTCGAGCTAGATGGTGTTGAGATTGCGAAGTCGAATTGCGAGAGGGATCTGGGAGTTATGATTAGCAAGAATTTAAAACAAAAGGATCAATGCATAAATGTTCGTAATAAGGCAAATCGGACACTGGGATTTATTAATCGCAGCGTTAGTAACAAGACACCTGGTGTGGTTCTCAAGCTATATCTTGCTCTAGTTAGGCCCCATTTTGATTATGCAGTTCAGTTTTGGTCGCCATATTATAGAATGGATATAAATTCACTTGAACGTGTCCAGCGTAGGATGACTAAGTTAATTCCCCAAATTAGAAATCTTTCATATGAAGAAAGATTAACAAACCTTAAGTTGCATTCACTGGAAAGGCGAAGAGTTAGGGGTGACATGATAGAGGTTTACAAGTGGGTGAATGAACATAACAAAGGGGATATTAATAGGGTATTAAAAGTATCGACACAAGACAGAACACGAAACAATGGGTATAAATTGGATAAGTTTAGATTTAGGAAAGACTTGGGTAAATACTGGTTCAGTAACAGGGTTGATGATTTGTGGAACCAATTGCCGCGTAACATTGTGGAGGTGGGGTCCCTCGATTGTTTCAAGCATGGGTTAGACATGTATATGAGTGGGATTGGGGGGTTATAAATAGGAGCTGCCTCGTATGGACCAACAGGCCTTCTGCAGTTGCCTTTGTTCTTATTAAGAACATAACATAAGAACATAAGAACAAAGGTAACTGCAGAAGGCCTATTGGCCCATACGAGGCAGCTCCTATTCTATAACCACCCAATCCCACTCATATACTTGTCCAACCCGTGCTTGAAACAATCGAGGGACCCCACCTCCACAATGTTACGCGGCAATTGGTTCCACAAATCAACAACCCTGTTACTGAACCAGTATTTACCCAAGTCTTTCCTAAATCTAAACTTATCCAATTTATATCCATTGTTTCGTGTTCTGTCCTGTGTTCATACTTTTAATACCCTATTAATATCCCCCCGGTTATGTCCATTCATCCACTTGTAAACCTCTATCATGTCACCCCTAACTCTTCGCCTTTCCAGTGAATGCAACTTAAGCTTTGTTAATCTTTCTTCATATGAAAGATTTCTAATTTGGGGAATTAACTTAGTCATCCTACGCTGGACACGTTCAAGTGAATTTATATCCATTCTATAATATGGCGACCAAAACTGAACTGCATAATCTAAATGGGGCCTAACTAGAGCAAGATATAGCTTGAGAACCACACCAGGTGTCTTGTTACTAACGCTGCGATTAATAAATCCAAGTGTCCGATTTGCCTTATTACGAACATTTATGCATTGATCCTTTTGTTTTAAATTCTTACTAATCATAACTCCCAGATCCCTTTCGCAATCCGACTTCGCAATCACAACACCATCTAGCTCGTATCTTGTAACTCTATCATCATTACCTAACCTCAGAACTTTACATTTATCAGCATTAAACTGCATCTGCCAATCCTTTGACCATTTCAAAACCCTATCTAGATCAACTTGAAGTGATAGTGAGTCCTCCTCCGAATTAATTTCCCTACCGATTTTCGTATCATCGGCAAATTTGCAAATGTTGCTACTCAAACCTGAATCTAAATCATTTATATATATTATAAACAACAGAGGTCCCAGGACAGAGCCTTGAGGCACTCCACTTACAACATTTTCCCACTCTGACTTGATTCCATTTATACTAACTCTCTGTTTCCTTTGGTATAGCCATGCCCTAATCCAGCTTAATATAGCACCCCCAATACCATGAGACTCTATTTTTTTAATCAGTCTTTCATGTGGCACTGTATCAAAAGCTTTGCTAAAGTCAAGGTATACAACATCGCAATCCTTACCACTATCAACTGCCTCAACAATGCTAGAATAAAAAGATAACAAATTTGTTAAACATGAACGGCCATTTATAAAACCATGTTGCGACTCAATTATTAATTTATGTTTTTCAAGATGAAGACGAATTTTATTTGCTATTATAGATTCGAGTAACTTTCCCACAATAGACGTTAGGCTAATTGGTCGATAGTTAGACGCAAGTGATCTATCTCCTTTCTTAAAAACTGGTATCACATTAGCAACTTTCCAAAACTCTGGCACTCTGCCTGACTCTATTGATTTATTAAATATGGTTGACAGTGGGTCACAAAGCTCCTCTTTGCATTCTTTAAGCACCCTAGCAAACACTTCATCCGGCCCTGGGGATTTGTTTGGTTTGAGTTTTACTATTTGTTTAAGAACATCCTCCCTGGTAACTGCTAAACTCGTCAACCTGTCCTCGTCCCCACCCACATAGACTTGTTCGGCTGAAGGCATATTGTTAAGTTCCTCTTTAGTAAATACAGATACAAAATATTTATTAAAAATACTACTCATCTCTTCATCACTATCTGTTATTTGACCTGTCTCAGTTTTTAATGGACCTATCCTTTCCCTAGTCTTAGTACGATATAACTGAAAAAACCCTTTAGGATTTGTCTTTGCTTGCCCTGCTATGCGAACTTCATAGTTTCTTTTTGCTTTCCTTATCTCTTTTTTAAACATTATAAACATTATATAACAACATAACATAGCATTATATGTTAGCAGCATAGCAACATAACATAGCAACATAGCATTATAAACAACAGAGGTCCCAGGACAGAGCCTTGAGGTACTCCACTAACAACATTCTCCCACTCTGACTTAACCCCATTTATACTAACTCTCTGTTTTCTTTGGAATAGCCATGCCCTAATCCAACTTAATATAGCACTCCCAATACCATGAGCTTCTATTTTTTTAATTAGTCTTTCATGTGACACTGAATCAAAAGCTTTGCCAAAGTCAAGGTACACAACATCACAATCCTTACAACTATTAACTGCCTCAACTATGCTGGAATAAAAAGTTGGCAAATTTGTTAAACATGAACGGCCATTTGTAAAACCATGTTGCGACTCGTTTTTTAATTTGTGTTTTTCAAGATAAAGACAATTTTATTTGCAATTATCGATTCAAGTAACTTTCCCACAATAGACGTTAGGCTAGGTATTCGGGGTGCCAAAATTAAGCTGGATTAGGGCATGGCTATACCAAAGGAAACAAAGAGTTAGTATAAATTCAAGTTACAAGCTAGATGGTGTTGAGATTGCGAAGTCGGATTGCAAAAGGGATCTGCGAGTTATGATTAGTAAGAATTTAAAACAAAAGGATCAATGCATGAATGTTCGTAATAAGGCAAATAGGACACTCAGATTTATTAATCGAAGCGTTAGTAACAAGACACCTAGTGTGGTTCTTCAGCTATATCTTGCTCTGGTTAGGCCCCATTTAGATTATGCAGTTCAGTTTTGGTCGCCGTATTATAGAATGGATATAAATTCACTTGAACGTGTCCAGCGTAGGATGACTAAGTTAATTCTCCAAATTAGAAATCTTTCATATGAAGAACGATTAACAAAACTTAAATTGCATTTACTGGAAAGGCGAAGAGTTAGGGGTGACATGATAGAGGTTTACAAGTGGGTGAATGGACATAACAAAGGGGATATTAATAGGGTATTAAAAGTATCAACACAAGACAGAACACGAAACAATGGGTATAAATTGGATAAGTTTAGATTTAGGAAAGACTTGGGTAAATACTGGTTCAGTAACAGGGTTGTTGATTTGTGGAACCAATTGCCGCGTAACATGGTGGAGGTGGGGTCCCTCGATTGTTTCAAGCATGGGTTGGACATGTATATGAGTGGGATTGGGTGGTTACAAATAGGAGCTGCCTCGTATGGGCCAATACGCCTTCTGCAGTTGCATTTGTTCTTATGTTCTTCTGACAGATCCCTGTGGCACTTACAACATTTTCCCAATCTGACTTAACCCCATTTATACTAACTCTCTGTTTCCTTTGGAATAGCCATGCCCTAATCCAAGTTAATATAGCACTCCCAATACCATGAGACTCTATCTTTTTAATTAGTCTTTCATGTGGCACTGTATCAAAAGCTTTGCTAAAGTCAAGGTACACAACATCACAATCCTTACCACTATCAACTGCCTCAACTATGCTAGAATAAAAAGATAACAAATTTGTTAAACATGAACGGCCATTTATAAAACCATGTTGCGACTCAATTATTAATTTATGTTTTTCAAGATGAAGGCGAATTTTATTTGCTATTATAAATTTGAGTAACTTTCCCACAATAGACGTTAGGCTAATTGGTCGATAGTTAGACGCAAGTGATCTATCTACTTTCTTAAAAACTGGTATCACATTAGCAACTTTCCAAAACTCTGCCACTCCGCCTGACTCTATTGATTTATTAAATATGGTTGACAGTGGGTCACAAAGCTCCTCTTTGCATTCTTTAAGCACCCTGGCAAGCTCTTCATCCGGCCCTGGAGATTTGTTTGGTTTGAGTTTTACTATTTGTTTAAGAACATCCTCCCTGGTAACTGCTAAACTCGTCAACCTGTCCTCGTCCCCACCCACATAGACTTGTTCGGCTGAAGGCATATTGTTAAGTTCCTCTTTAGTATATACAGATACAAAATGTTTATTAAAAATACTACTCATCTCTTCATCACTATCTGTTATTTGACCTGTCTCAGTTTTTAATGGACCTATCCTTTCCCTAGTCTTAGTACGATATAACTGAAAAAACCCTTTAGGATTTGTCTTTGCTTGCCCTGCTATGCGAACTTCATAGTTTCTTTTTGCTATCCTTATCTCTTCTTTAACATTTCTAACCAGTTGTACGAATTCCTGTTCTAAAGTGACCTCCCCATTTTTAATCCTTTTGTACCAAGCTCTCTTTTTACCTATAAGGTTCTTCAAATTCTTTGTTATCCACTTTGGGTCATTAGTATTCGATCTATTCAATTTGTATGGTATACTACGTTCCTGTGCTTTGTTTAGAATATTCCTAAATAAGTTATATATTGAATCCACATCGAAATCCCCACTTAAGTCACCTATCGCTGGGTTCATGTCTCGCTCCAAGACCGGCCCACACCCCATACCAAAGACTTTCCAATCAATTTGACCCAAAAAATTTCTTAGGCTATTAAAATCAGCTTTTCGAAAATCTGGCACTTTAACAGAATTTTCTCCTACAGGTCTATTCCATTCTATGCTAAATCTGATTTCTTTGTGATCACTGCTCCCTAGCTCACTCCCTATTTCGATGTCATTAATTTGTGTTTCCCTGTTAGTTAACACTAAATCTAAAATATTATTTTCCCGTGTTGGTTCCTTAATGTGTTGCGTAAGAAAGCAATCGTCAATTAATTCTAGAAAATCTTCTGCTTCACTATTCCCTGTTTTGCTCAACCTGTTTATTCTGCTAAAATTAAAGTCACCCATGACATAAATACTGTTAGATCTAGATGCTCTAGATATTTCATCCCATAGGTGCTTTGCTTCCATTCTGTCTAAATTAGGTGGCCTATATATAACTCCTATTATAATATTATTAGCTTTTTCGTTTAATTCTATCCAAATTGTTTCTGTGTGTGGCTCAGTATTGATTCCCTCTTTGAGACTACATTTCAAATTGTCCCTAACATATATGGCTACTCCACCTCCTCGTCTAATATATCTATCTGTGTGAAATAGTTTAAATCCATTTATTTGATATTCAGCTAATAGTTCTCTATTTTCTACATTCATCCACGTTTCGGTAAGTGCAATAATATCTATTTTTTCTGTGCAGACAAGAGCATTTAATTCGTTAATTTTATTTCTTAGACTTCTCCTGTTAGTGTAATATACCCAAAGTGAATTGTTATTTTGAGGCCCTTCTCTTTCCCTGATCATTTTGCCAATTCCTTTCTCCCACAAACACATACTTTTATTACCTCCTTCCTCCAAATCAATTCCCATACCTGTATCTACTAACAGTTTAAACCCAAACAAACACCTCTAACCACTTCTTCCAACGAGTTCGCAACAGCAACAACCCCAGCTCTCGATAGATGCACCCCATCACGAGCATACATTTCATTTCTTCCATACAAGTGTTCCCAGTTGTCTATGAAAAATATTGCATTTGATTTGCAATATCTTTCCAGCCGGCAATTGACACCAAGTGCCCTCGATATCCATTCATTTCCCACTCCCTTTCTTGGAAGAATGCCACATATGATCGGGATTCCTCCCTTGCTCCTAACTAATTCTATGGCTGTTTTATACCTCTGAATCAGTTCCTCACTCCTAACTCGACCAACATCATTTCCTCCCACACTAATGCAAATAACGGGATTGTTTCCAGTTCCAGCCATAATATCATTCATGTTGTTTATAATAACACCAATGCCAGCTCCGGGAAAGCAAACCCTTAACCTGTTCCCCCTATCTCTAGCACAAAACGTTCTATCTAAATACCTTATCTGGGAATCTCCCACAACTAAGGTTTGCTTAGGTACTTCCTTTACTCTCTGAGGGGCCTGCGCACCTTGCTCTTCGTTGCTTTCCCTTTTGCGCGATCCGCAGTCTCACCACAGCACTCGTCCTCCAAAACGTTATATGAATTAAAAGTTGCTATGGCGTTTGAAGGCGGTTTTATCAAAGTCTTCTTAAAGCCCCTGTCTTTCACAACTCTCCAAGACGAGGTCCCTTTACTACTGGTCAATGAGGTCCTTCTTAATGAGGTTCCGTCAACACTGGCCTCCTCCTTCGTTTTCTCCCGAAGTCTCAGCCGTTGTACCTCCTCCCGCAGGGAATCCATCTCTGCTCTCAGAGCTCCAACCAGACTCACCAAATCTTTCACTAATCCTTCCTACTCTTGTTACTAACGTCTTGTTACTAACACTTCGATTAATAAATCCCAGTGTCCTATTCGCCTTATTACGAACATTCATGCATTGATCCTTTTGTTTTAAATTCTTACTAATCATAACTCCCAGATCCCTTTCGCAATCCGACTTCGCAATCTCAACACCATCTAGCTCGTATCTTGTAACTCTATCATCATTACCTAGCCTCAGAACTTTACATTTATCAGCATTAAACTGCATTTGCCAATCCTTTGACCATTTCAAAACCCTATCTAGATCAACTTGAAGTGATAGTGAGTCCTCCTCCGAATTAATTTCCCTACCGATTTTCGTATCATTGGCAAATTTGCAAATGTTGCTACTCAAACCTGAACCTAAATCATTTATATATATTATAAACAACAAAGGTCCCAGGACAGAGCCTTGAGGCACTCCACTAACAACATTATCCCACTCTGACTTAACCCCATTTATACTAACTCTCTGTTTCCTTTGGAATAGCCATGCCCTAATCCAAGTTAATATAGCACCCCCAATACCATGAGACTCTATCTTTTTAATTAGTCTTTCATGTGGCACTGTATCAAAAGCTTTGCTAAAGTCAAGGTACACAACATCACAATCCTTACCACTATCAACTGCCTCAACTATGCTGGAATAAAAAGTTAGCAAATTTGTTAAACATGAACGGCCATTTGTAAAACCATGTTGCGACTCATATATTAATTTATGTTTTTCAAGATGGAGACGAATTGCATTTGCAATTATTGATTCAAGTAACTTTCCCACAATAGACGTTAGGCTAATTGGCCGATAGTTTGACGCAAGTGATCCATCTCCTTTCTTAAAAATTGGTACCACATTAGCTACCTTCCATGACTCTGGCACTCTGCCTGACTCTATTGATTTATTAAATATGGTAGACATTGGCCCTGAAAGCTCCTCTTTGCATTCTTTAAGCACCCTGGCAAACACTTCATCCGGCCCTGGGGATTTGTTTGGTTTGAGTTTTACTATTTGTTTAAGAACATCCTCCCTGGTAACTGCTAAACTCGTCAACCTGTCCTCATCCCCACCCACATAGACTTGTTTGGCTGAAGGCATATTGTTAAGTTCTTCTTTAGTAAATACAGATATAAAATATTTGTTAAAAATACTACTCATCTCCTTGTCATTATCCGTTATTTGACCTGTCTCAGATTTTAATGGACCTATTCTTTCCCAAGTCTTAGTTCGATATAACTGAAAAAACGCTTTAGGATTTGACTTTGCTTGCTCTGCTATGCGAACTTTATAGTTTCTTTTTGCTTTCCTAATCTCTTTTTTAACATATCTAACCAGTTGTATGAATTCCTGTTCTAACCTGACTTCCCCATTCTTAATCCTTTTGTACCAAGCTCTCTTTTTACCTATAAGGTTCTTTAAATTATTTGTTATCCACTTTGGGTCATTAGTATTCGATCTATTCAATTTGTATGGTATACTACGTTCCTGTGCTTTGCTTAGAATATTCTTAAATAAGTTATATATTAAATCCACATCGAAATCCCCTTTTACGTCACCTGTCGCTGGGTTCATGTCTCGCTCTAAGACCGGCCCACACCCCATACCCAAGACTTTCCAATCTATTTGACCCAAAAAATTTCTTAGGCTATTAAAATCAGCTTAGGCTGATTTTAAAATCAGCCTAAATAAAATAAAATAAAAATTTCTTAGGCTATTATAGAATGGATATAAATTCACTTGAACGTGTCCAGCGTAGGATGACTAAGTTAATTCCCCAAATTAGAAATCTTTCATATGAAGAAAGATTAACAAAGCTTAAGTTGATTTCACTGGAAAGGCGAAGAGTTAGGGGTGACATGATAGAGGTTTACAAGTGGGTGAATGGACATAACAAAGGGGATATTAATAGGGTATTAAAAGTATCAACACAAGACAGAACACGAAACAATGGGTATAAAATAGATAAGTTTAGATTTAGGAAAGACTTGGGTAAATACTGGTTCAGTAACAGGGTTGTTGATTTGTGGAACCAATTGTCGCGTAACATTTTGGAGGTGGGGTCCCTCGATTGTTTCAAGCGCGGGTTGGACAAGTATATGAGTGGGATTGGGTGGTTATAAATAGGAGCTGCCTCGTATGGGCCAATAGGCCTTCTGCAGTTGCCTTTGTTCTTATGTTCTTATGATTCAACTAACTTTCCCACAATAGACGTTAAGCTAACTGGCCGATAGTTTGACGTAAGTGATCTATCTCCTTTCTTAAAACTGGTATCACATTAGCTACCTTCCATGACTCTGGCACTCTGCCTAACTCTATTGATTTATTAAATATGGTAGACAGTGGCTCGGAAAGCTCCTCTTTTCATTCTTTAAGCACCCTGGCAAATCCGGCCCTGGGGATTTGTTTGGTTTTAGTTTTACTATTTTGTTTAATTACATCCTCCCTGGTAACTGCTAAACTAGTCAACCTGTCCTCGTCCCCACCCACATAGACTTGTTCGGCTGAAGGCATATTGTTAAGTTCCTCTTTAGTAAACACAGATATAAAAGATTTATTAAAAATACTACTCATCTCTTTATCATTATCTGTTATTTGACCTGTCTCATTTTTTAATGGACCTATCCTTTCCCTAGTCTTAGTTCGATTTAACTGAAAAAACCCTTTAGGATTTGTCTTTGCTTGCCCTGCTATGCGAAGTTCATAGTTTCTATTGGCTTCCTTATCTCTTTGTTAACATTTCTAACCAGTTGTACGAATTTTTGTTTTAAACTGACTTCCCCATTCTTAATCATTTTTTACTGAGCTCTTTTTTAGCTATAAGGTTCTTCAAAATCTTTGTTATCCACTTTGGGTCATTAGTATTCGATCTATTCAATTTTTATGATATACTACGTTCCTGTGTTTTGTTTAGAATATGTCTTAAATAAGTTATATTTTGAATCCACATCAAAATCTCCTTTTACGTCACCTGTCGCTGGGTTCATGGGAGGATCTATTTTAAGAAATAATGAAATTTTTGCCAAACATATCCCTAAGGCCGGACGAAGTGTTTTGCGAAGTGGTGCTAATTTGAAGTATTTACTTTATCCTCCTACTCTGGAGGCGATCTACTGAATTTATATACATTCAATAGTATGGCGACAAAAACTGAACTTCATAATCTAAATGGAGCCTAACAAGAGCAAGATATAGCTGAAAAAGCATTACCAGGTTTCTTATTACTTATGCTTTGATAAATAAATTAGTGTTCTTTTTGCCTTATTACGAATATTTATGCATTGACTTTTTGGCCTAATTCTTACTAATCATAACACTCAAATCGATTTCGCAATCCGACTTTGCAATCTTAAAACCATCTGGCTCGTATCTTTTAACTCTATCATTATTACCTAGCCTCAAAACCTTACATTTGTCAGCATTAAATGGCATCTACCGATCTATCGACCATTTCAAAACCTTATTTAGATCGTCTTGAAGTGATAGTGAGTCTTTTTCTGAGTTTATTTCTTTCCTGATTTTTGTTTCATCGGCAAATTTGTAAATATTGCTGTTCAAACCTAAATCTAAATCATTTATATAAATTATGAATAACAGATATCCCAGGACAGAGCCTGAACACACACCACTTACATTTGCCCACTAAGATTTAACCGCATTTATATTAGCTCTTTTGTTTTCTATGGAATAGGCATGCCCTAATCCATTTTAATATAGCACCCCCAATACCATTCACCTTTCTTTTAAATCAATGTTTCATGGGACACTATCAAAAGCTTTGCTAAACTCCAGGCACACAACATCACAAACCCTACCACTATCAACTGCCTGAACTATGCTGGAATAAAATGATAGTAAATTTGTTAAACATAAACGGCCATTAGTAAAACCATGTTGAGAATCATTTATAAATCTATGTTTTTCAAGATAAAGACGAATGGTATTTGCAGTTATCGATTCAAGCAACTTTCCCACAATAGACTTAAAGCTATTCTGCCGATAGTTTGACGCAAGTGATCTATCTCCTTTCTTGAAAATTGGTACCACATTAGCATCCTTCGACGACTCTGGCATTCTGTCTGACTCTAATGACTTATTATATATGGAAGACAACGGCAACGACAGCGTTGCTGTCTTTAAGCAAATACTTCGTCCGGCCCTGGGGATTTGTTTGGCTTGAGTTTCACTATTTGTTTCATAACATCATCACTAGTAACTGCAAAATTAAACAACCTATCCTCTTCCCCACCAGCATAGACTTGTTCGGCTGAAGGCATAGTGTTAAGTTCGTCTTTAGTAAATACAAAGATAAAATATTTATTAAAACTACGATTCATCTCTTAGTCATTATCAGTTATCTGACCAGTCTCAATTTTTAATAGACCAATCCTTTCCTTAATCTTTGTTTGATATAACTGATAAAACCCCTTTAGGTTTTGCCTTTGCTTGCCCTGCTATATGAACTTCATTGTCTCTTTTTGCCCTCCTTATCTCTATTTAAACATTTCTAACCAATAGGTCGATTTCTTTTTCTAAACTGACTTCCCCATTCTTAGTCCCTTTGTAACAAGTTCTCTTTCTTTCAATAAGGTTCTTCAAATCCTTTTTCTATCCATCTCGGGTTATTATTATTCCATCTATTGAATTTGTATTGTGCACTACGTTCCTGCGCTTTGCTTAGAATATTTTTATGTTAGTTATAATTTGATTCCACATCGAAATTCTCTTTTAACATCACCCATCGCAATGTTTACGTCTCGCTCCAAGATCGGCCCACCATCCCATGCAAAGAATCTCCAATCTATTTCATTCAAAATATTCCAAAGGCCATTTAAGTAAGCTTTATGGAATTCTTATATGGATAGTTTCCAGAAGCCACATTTCCAGATAGTTTCCAGAAGCCATTCAATAATCGGAGAGACTTCGGTGTGTGTGTGTGTGTGTGTGTGTGTGTGTGTGTGTGTGTGTGTGTGTGTGTGTGTGTGTGTGTGTGTGTGTGTGTGTGTGTGTGTGTGTGTGTGTGTGTGTGTGTGTGTGTGTGTGTGTGTGTGTGTGTGTGTGTGTGTGTGTGTGTGTGTGTGTGTCTATGTGTGTGTGAGTGTGACCATTGTTTTTTTTCTTGTGGAGAGGCCTTCTGCAGTTTATTTATTTTTTTAGTGGTAGCTAATGACTGACTTAACATGGGTGGGGGGGGGGGTGCGGAAATAAATGTGTTTCAGTTTTGACCTGCATTCAATAAGTAATCTTTAACTAGCTATTTGGTATAAATAAGCAATCTTTGAAAATGGTAATACATGTGCGATCACTGAAAATATGATTTAATTATAAATAATTGAAAATGGGTATAAATAAGTAATAAATGAAGAAGGGATATATAATAAATAATTGAAAATTGGGAAAAATATGCAATCATATAAAATGGACTAATTGAAAGATGATTAAGACTAACTGATAATGTCACTCATCTAAAATTAGGGAAGACTGGAATCGCGCATCACTGAGAATGGCCTGTACTACAACTGTGCATTGTAGGGGTAACTAAAAATGACCCGGACTATGACCATGTGTCACCAAGTAACTAAAAACGACCCAGACTAGAATCCTGCCTTGGAAAAGCTAAAATGCACTCTCATAGTCCTGGTTTCCACAACTGTTATCATAAATGATGACACAACTTATACAGTCTTTCATGGTATTATCCTAATTGATGGCACTGGTGATACACTCTATCATGGTGTTATCTCACTTAATGACACTGGTGATACAGTCTATCATGGTTTTATCTCACTTGATGACACTTGTGATACAGTCTATCATGGTTTTATCTTACTTGATGGCACTGGTGATACAGTCTATCATGGTGTTATCATACCTGATGACTGTGGTGATACAGTCTCACATGGTGTTATCTGATGACACTGGTTATACAGTCTCACATTGTGTTATCCTACCTGATAACACTTGGGATTCAGTCTCTCGTGGTGTTACCTTACCTGATGACACTGGGGATACAGTCTCTCGTGGTGTTACCTTACCTGATGACACTGGGGGATACAGTCTCTCGTGGTGTTACCTTACCTGATGACACTGGGGATACAGTCACTCATGGTGTTACCTTACCTGATGACACTGGGGATACAGTCACTCATGGTGTTACCTTACCTGATGACACTGGGGATACAGTCACTCGTGGTGTTATCTTACCTGATGACACTGGGGATACAGTCACTCGTGGTGTTACCTTACCTGATGACACTGGGGATACAGTCACTCATGGTGTTACCTTACCTGGTGACACTGGGGATACAGTCACTCGTGGTGTTATCTTACCTGATGACACTGGGGATACAGTCACTCGTGGTGTTACCTTACCTGATGACACTGGGGATACAGTCACTCATGGTGTTACCTTACCTGATGACACTGGGGATACAGTCACTCATGGTGTTACCTTACCTGATGACACTGGGGATACAGTCACTCGTGGTGTTACCTTACCTGATGACACTGGGGATACAGTCACTCGTGGTGTTACCTTACCTGATGACACTGGGGATACAGTCACTCATGGTGTTACCTTACCTGATGACACTGGGGATACAGTCACTCGTGGTGTTACCTTACCTGATGACACTGGGGATACAGTCACTCGTGGTGTTACCTTACCTGATGACACTGGGGATACAGTCACTCATGGTGTTACCTTACCTGATGACACTGGGGATACAGTCACTCGTGGTGTTATCTTACCTGATGACACTGGGGATACAGTCACTCGTGGTGTTATCTTACCTGGTGACACTGGGGATACAGTCACTCGTGGTGTTATCTTACCTGGTGACACTGGGGATACAGTCACTCGTGGTGTTATCTTACCTGATGACACTGGGGATACAGTCACTCGTGGTGTTACCTTACCTGATGACACTGGGGATACAGTCACTCGTGGTGTTACCTTACCTGATGACACTGGGGATACAGTCACTCGTGGTGTTACCTTACCTGATGACACTGGGGATACAGTCACTCGTGGTGTTACCTTACCTGATGACACTGGGGATACAGTCACTCGTGGTGTTACCTTACCTGATGACACTGGGGATACAGTCAATCACGGAAGTAAAACCATGGGGCTGACAGTGGGTAGTCATGATGTGAGTGATTGGCACCTTGTCACCCCTCAGAGAGTGGAAGAGTGGTATGCTGGATGGTACTCTCCAAGGCACCAGCTTCAGTCTACGGTGAACTTTTCTCCACGGAATAAACTGAAATAGTTCAATAGCAAATTAAGACAAGCGAATTAACAGTATGACAAACATTACGTAAATTACGAAATTTTCCCATTCTGAATGTAGCAATTTTCCATAGTTACATGTTATTTCGATATTACTTTACATAACACAAACTTCATTACACAATTTATTTAATATTTCAGACGGAGACAGATTCAGTGTTGTATTAGTCACCACCATAATGTATTACTCAGTGAACATTTACATAACTAAACATTATGTATTATTACTAACTGTAGGATTGAATTACTCACTGCAGGGTTCTACTACTCACTGCAGGGTTGCATTACTCACTGCAGGGTTGCATTACTCACTGTAGGGTTACATTACTCACTGCAGGGTTCTACTACTCACTGCAGGGTTGCATTACTCACTGTAGGGTTACATTACTCACTGCAGGGTTGTATTACTCACTGCAGGGTTGTATTACTCACTGCAGGGTTATATTACTCACCGTAGGGTTGCATTACTCACCGCAGGGTTAAGGATAACTGTGTACCAGTAGCGGCAGACAGTTGCATCGACGGTCAACAGATGCACTATAGGCACATGCGCGAACACCAGCTCCAGCACCTCTGTGGGCAGGCTGAAGTACACCACTTCCGAACACATCCTGCAATAGTTATATGGTAACCGCTTCTGAACACATCCTGCAATAGTTACATGTTCATCACTTCCAAACACATCCTGCAATAGTTTCATGTTCATCACTTCCAAACACATCCTGCAATAGTTATATGGTAACCGCTTCTGAACACATCCTGCAATAGTTACATGTTCATCACTTCCAAACACATCCTGCAATAGTTTCATGTTCATCACTTCCGAACACATCCGGCAATAAATTGTTTATACAGTATACCTAGGTCATAAAAGTATTTGTATGTACGCCTGATACAATACTACTTGTGTAAAGGAGGAAATGTATATGTTTATCTCTCAGAATGTTCGGTAATACGTTTATTGCTTGTGATGAGTGTCTATGTATGTATTAACACGATGTACTGAACGGGGTGAGAATAGCTTGAGCTACTTCATCCCATTGTGTGTATTTTACCTCAATAAACTTATTTCAATTTCATCCGGCAATAGTTACAAGTTATGGAAAATTTTACCACATTCAAAAATTATTTAGCATTAAGTTTATGATACTTTAAAACTATGAAGATTAGTCTTCATTTAGCTTTAGGCTTAAACATTACTAACAATTTATTAACATATAAACTAAATAATTAACATGTAAAGAAAATAATCCGATGAAATAATGTTTGATGCCACGTATGTGACATCTCTCTATTCTACATAATCAAAGAGTTATTAACTATATTAATACATTTTGCTCTCTATATTAGAAAACTAGTCTCTGATGCTTTACACTCGATCACCTATATAAATAAAGATTTAAATGTTCGTTTGTTTAAAATATTAAATCTCCGAAAGTTCTTTACCGATTGCCTTGAAATTTCGACAAAACTCCATTCGAACACGCACATGTTTTTCATATTCCTACTATATAAATGCTACACCTTTGACAGACAATACCAAACTTTTTTTTAAAACTGTCATTTTCATGTGAGTGAATGATGGGGAGGACGAGAGAACAGAGGAGGGGGGAATGGTGGAGTGAAGAATTGTAGGGAAGATGATGGGAGGGAGGGAGGGAGACGGGGAGAGAGAGATAGAGAGACGGAGAGATAGAGAGACCTCACACCTCCCACCAAACACACTAGGTAAACACCTCTCACTACCTCACACGCACACTTTGTAAACAGCTCCTACAACCCATCACACACTTGGTTAACACCTCTCATCATGTATCACACACACATGGTAAAAACCTCCCACCCCCTGTCACACACGCTTGGTAAACACCTCCAACCCCCTGTCACACACGCTTGGTAAACACCTCCCACCACCTGTCACACACGCTTGGTAAAAACCTCCCACCCCCTGTCACACACGCTTGGTAAACACCTCCCACCACCTGTCACACACGCTTGGTAAACACCTCCCACCACCTGTCATACACACTTGATAAACACCTCCTACAACCTATAACACACTTGGTAAAACCCCTTCTACTTTCCATCACACATACTTGGTAAACACCTAACACACACACACCTAGCAAACTCCTCAACCACCCATAACACATTTGGTAAGCACCTGCCACTGTTCATCACACACACACATGGTAAAAGTCTTCCACCATCAATCACACACACTTGGTATGTGTGATTGATGGTGGAATCACACACCTCCCACCACCAATAACACACTTGGTAAACACCTCCCACTATCCATCACACCTGGTAAACACCGCCTAACCCCCGTAACACACACCTCGTAAATTCCTCAACCACCCATAACACACTTGGTAAACACCTCCCACTATCCATCACACCTGGTAAACACCGCCTACCCCCCGTAACACACACCTCGTAAATTCCTCAACCACCCATAACACACTTGGTAAACACCTGCCACTATCCATCACACAAATTTGGTAATTATCTCCCACAACCCATAACACACTTGGTAAATACCTCCCACCATCTATCAGACACACTGGGTTAACACATCAATCCAACCGTCACACACACACTTGGTAAACACCATCAGTCACCTCTCACATACATGGTAAACACCTCCCACAACCTGGCATACACGTGGTAAACCTCTCCAAAAATCGACAACACACAATCAGTAAGCATCTCCCACAATCGATCAAACACACTTGGTTAAGACCTCCCAACACCCATCACTCACTTTCTTAACACCTCCCACCATCCGTCACATACACTTACTAAACACCGCCCACCAACAATTACACACACATGGTAAACACCTCCCACCAACCATCACATACACTCTTGGTAAACACATCCCACTATCCATCACACACACACACACACTTGATAAGCACCTCCTACCAATCATCACCAACTTGGTAAACACCTCCCACCAAACACACTTGGAAACTCCTCCCACAAACCATCACTCAGTCATTTTAAACACCTCCCATTACCCCATCACACACACTTTATAAACACCTCCCACCACAAACACTTGGTAAACACTTATCAACACAAACACTTGGTAAACACCTCTCACCATCCATCACATACACTAGGTAATCGCCTCCCTCCATTAGACACAGAAATCACTATAGCGTGATGCATCAAATGAACAAATCCACAAGGGCCGAAACGAGGGTTCGAACCTACGTCTAAGAGGATCCCAGACTCTGTCTTAATCGACTGAGATACGACATGGTAAAAGAATAGCCACTGGGAAATCATAATGACCTACCGCGGGCCCTGCAAAGGGCGAAGAGGTAGAACAGCCTGTTGGCAGAGCTCAGGTGCATGGGGGAATTGTGTAAAACCCTGATTTGTGTATCGGAGAGGCACCAATCTGTAGGATTTGTCCTGCAGGAGGCTGCAGGACCCGCGGTAGGTCAGGATGATTTCCTGGTTGCAATTATTTTACCATGTTGCAGCTCAATCGATTAAGGCAGCGTCTGGGATCCTGTCGAACGTAGGTTCGAACCCTCGTCAGGGCCCTCATGGATTCATTCACCTCCCTCCATCTTTCACACACACACACATGTTAAACACCTCCCACCACCAATCACACACACTTGATAAACACTTCCTCCACTCATCACATACACACATGGTAAACACCTTTCACCACCCATCACACATACACATGGTAAACAATTTCCTCCATCTATCACACACCTCCCACCATCTATCACACACGCACATGGTAAACCCCTTCAATTATATATCTCACACACATGGTAATAACCTCCGAGCCCCCGTCACACACTCTTGGTAAACATCTGCCATAATATGTCACACAATTTGTAAACACCTCCCACCACCCATCACAACGTCTTCGTAAACACCTCCCACCACATATCACACATCAGGTAAACACTTCCCACCATCACACTTGATTAGCACCTCCTACCAGCCATCACACACTTGGTAAAACACCTCGCACCACAAACACTTTGTAAACACCTCCCACTAACCATCACACACACTTGGTAAACACATCCTACCACCCATCACACACACTTGGTAAGCACCTCCCACCACACACACTTGGTAAAGACCTCCCACCAACCATCACACTCACTTGGTAAACAGCTCCTACCACACACCACACACAAACTAACAAACACCATAACAAACGCAGTGTTTCCACAGGGCTACTATGTAGTGAGGAAAGAGAGAGAAGGGAGAGGAGGAGGTGGTGTAGCTTTGCTACTAAGAGAAGGTTGGAGTTTCGAAGAGATGGTAATTCAGAACTGTGAAGGTTTCAGTGACTACATATCAGGCACCATAGCAACTGGAGGACAGAAAATTATAGTAGTAGTCATATATATCCCCCCACCGAATGTCAGAAGATCCAGACAGGAATATGATAGAAACAACTTCGCCACCATCAATATAATAGAGAGAACAGCTTCTGTGGCTATCAGGAACGGATCCAGGCTACTAATCATGGGAGACTTCAACCATGGAAAGATAGATTGGGGGAACAGAGACACACATGGAGGCCCAGACACATGGAGAGCTAAGCTGCTGGATGTGGCAACAAGAAACTTTCTAAGTCAACACGTCAAGGGACCGACAAGAACGAGAGGAGGGGATGAACCAGCCTTGCTTGATCTGATATTTACCCTCAATGAGTCGGATATAAGGGAAGTTAAGTTGGAAGCCACCTTGGGAATGAGTGATCATAGTGTATTGAGCTTTGAGTACCTGGTTGAGCTAGGAATTATCACCCCCAAAAAAGAACTGGGAAACAAAGGGCTGGCGTACCGAAAGCGAAACTATGAGGAGATGAATCAATTCCTATGGGATATACATTGGGACACAGAACTCGGAACCAAGTCCGTACAAGACATGATGGACTATGTCACCCAAAAATGTCAGGAGGCTGTAAGCAAGTTTGTCCCAACCCAACAGGAAAAAACAGAGAAGCAAAGGAAGAATCCGTGGTTTAATAGGGAATGTATGAAAGCAAAGGAGCTGAACAAAAGGGCATGGAGGAACTTCCGTAATAACAGAACACCAGAAAGTAGAGAGAGATACCAGAGAACCAGGAACGAGTATGTTAGTGTGAGAAGAGCAGCTGAGAAAAGGTATGAAAATGATATAGCTAATAAAGCCAAGACCGAACCAAAGCTACTACACAGTCACATCAGGAGGAAGACAACAGTGAAGGAACAGGTGATGAAACTTAGGGTGGGCGAGGACAGGTACACAGAGAATGACAAAGAGGTGTGTGAAGAATTCAACAAAAGGTTCCAGGAGGTCTTTACAATAGAACAGGGAGAAGTCACGGCGCTAGGAGAGGTGGCAGCATACCAGGGTGGCCTTGGAAAGGTTCGAAATTACAAGAGATGAGGTCAAGAAACACCTATTGGAGCTGGATGTGAGAAAAGCTGTTGGGCCGGATGGAATCTCACCATGGGTATTGAAAGAGTGTGCAAGGAGCACTTTGCTTGCCACTCTCCATAGTGTATAGTAGGTCACTGGAAACGGGAGACCTACCAGAAGTATGGAAGACTGCTAATGTAGTACCAATATTTAAAATGGGTGACAGACAAGTGGCACTGAACTACAGGCCAGTGTCCTTAACTTGTATACCATGCAAGGTGATGGAGAAGATTGTGAGAAAAAACCTAGTAACACATCTGGAGAGAAGAGACTTCGTGACAACCCATCAACATGGGTTCAGGGAGAGTAAATCTTGCCTTACAGGCTTGATAGAATTCTATGATCAGGTGACAAAGATTAAGCAAGAAAGAGAAGGATGGGCGGACTGCATTTTTTTGGACTGTCGGAAAGCCTTTGACACAGTACCTCATAAAAGGTTGATGCATAAGCTGGAGAAACAGGCAGGAGTAACTGGTAGGGCACTCCAGTGGATAAGGGAGTACCTAAGCAATAGGAAGCAGAGAGTTATAGTGAGGGGTGAGACCTGAGAATGGCGTGAAGTCACCAGTGGAGTCCCACAGGGCTCTGTGCTTGGACCTATCCTGTTTCTGATATACGTAAATGATCTCCCAGAGGGTATAGACTCATTCCTCTCAATGTTTGCTGACGACGCCAAAATTATGAGAAGGATTAAGACAGAGGAGGACAGCTTGAGGCTTCAAGAAGACCTGGACAAGCTGCAGGAATGGTCGAACAAATGGATGTTAGAGTTTAACCCAAGCAAATGTAATGTAATGAAGATAGGGGTGGGAAGCAGGAGACCAGATACAAGGTATCACTTGGGAGATGAAATACTTCAAGAGTCAGAGAGAGAGAAAGACCTGGGGGTTGAAATCATGCCAGACCTGTCCCCTGAAGCTCATATCAAGAGGAAAACTTCAGCAGCATATGCCAGGTTGGCTAACATAAGAACGGCCTTTAGAAACTTGTGTAAAGAATCATTCAGAACATTATATACCACATATGTCAGACCAATCCTAGAGTATGCGGCTCCAGCATGGAGTCCATATCTAGTCAAGCATAAGACTAAACTGGAAAAGGTTCAAAGGTTTGCCACCAGACTAGTACCCGAGCTGAGAGGTATGAGCTACGAGGAGAGACTACGGGAATTGAACCTCACTTCGTTGGAAGACAGAAGAGTTAGGGGGACATGATCACCACATTCAAGATTCTCAAGGGAATCGACAGGGTCGATAAAGACAGGCTATTTAACACAAGGGGCACACGCACTAGGGGACACAGGTGGAAACTGAGTGCCCAAATGAGCCACAGAGATATTAGAAAGAACTTTTTTAGTGTCAGAGTGGTTGACACTAGTGGAATACATTAGGAAGCAATGTGGTGGAGGCTGACTCCATACACAGTTTCAAGTGTAGATATGATAGAGCCCAATAGGCTCAGGAACCTGTACACCTGTTGATTGACGGTTGAGAGGCGGGACCAAAGAGCCAGAGCTCAACCCCCGCAAACACAACTAGGTGAGTACAACTAGGTGAGTACACACCTGGCAAACACCTCCCACGAACCATCACACACACTTGGTAAACACCTCATACCCTCCATCACTCACTTGGTAAACACCTCCCACCACCCATCACACACTTTGCAAACACCTTTCATCACCCATAACACACTTGGTAAACACCTCCCACCTCCCATCACACACACTTTGCAAACACCTTCCACCACCCATAACACACTTGGTAAACTTCTTCCACCACCCATCACACACTTGGTAAATACATTCCTCCATATATCACTCACACTTGGTAAACATTTACCACAGTACATCACACACCTTTGGTAACACCTCCCACCACCCATCACACACTCTTGGTAAACACCTCCCATCGCACACTTGCTAAACACCTCCCATCACATCACTTCACATCAAAAGGATATCATCAGCGGCATATGCTAGACTGGCCAACATATGAACTGCATTTAGAAACTTGTGTAAGGAATCTTTCTGGACCCTGTATACCACTTATGTCAGGTCAATCCTGGAATATACAGCTCCAGCCTGGAGTCCATACCTAGTTAAACACAAGACAAAGTTAGAGAAGATTCAACGGTATGCCACCAGGCTCGTCCCGTAACTGAGAGGAATGAGCGACGAAGAAAGGCTAAAGGAGCTGAACCTCACGTCCCTGGAAAACAGAAGAGTAAGGGGAGACATGATAACCACCTACAAAATTCTCAGGGGAATTTATAGAGTGGACGAAGACAAACTCTTCATCACGGGTGGAAAACGAGCAAGGGACACAGGTGGAAACTTGGTACCCAGATGAGCCACAGAGACGTTAGAAAGAATTTTATTCAGTGTCAGAGTAGTTAATAAATGGAATGCATGAGGAAGTGATGTGGTGGAGGCTGACTCCATACACAGTTTCAAATATAGATATGATAGAGCCCAGTAGGCTCAGGAATCTGTAGACCAGTTGATTGACAGTTGAGAGGCGGGACCAAAGAGACAAAGCTCAACCCCTGCAAGCACAATTAGGCGAGGACTTAGTAAATACCACCCACTATCAACCTCACATACTTGGTAAATACCTCCCACTTTCCATCACACACATTTCCCGTGTGTGGGATGCCCGATGCCCGGATGTGTTAACGGGGTCTGGTAGCTGAGAGGACAGCGTGTAGAACTCGTAATCCCAACCCGTTCTCGCAATAAGACAGCACAAATATGACTAAATGCTTATAGTCCCTATTTTGCTAATGTTTATAGTACCTATGTGGTAGATTCCCAGTTATATTTGTTTTAGAGGCACTAACCCTCTAATTAACAGGTATGTGGGCCTGCGGGCCGCTCTAAGCAACAGCCTGGTGGACCAAACTCTCACAAGTCAAGTCTGGCCTCGGGCCGGGCTTGGGGAGCAGAACTCCCAGAACCCCATCAACCAGGTATCAACCAGGTAACCCCTCCTCACGTACCAATTCACGTTCCATACTCCCTGACCATCGCCGTAGACAGCAGAATAGTCGTGATTGTTTCAATTTTAATAATAGTTTTATTTTTCCAGTCCCTCATGTGTTGTGAAATTTACCTACTAATGTCCAAGCTATTCGAATATCATGGATCAGCGACATTCTATTGATGGCTCGTAGTTTTGTTTTGAGAAATGTTGGTTGTTCTCAGTATATTATAATAAACACTATAAATTGTTACCTATAATGAGAGTGCTTCGCCAATCAACATTATATTTACTAGTTTGTGCTTTGAAAATCTCTACAGAATGGAGTGAAGGAACGTTAACAGAAAACAATGTTTCGTTGGAGTGTCTATGTGGTAAACTACTGCAAACAAGATGGTATAGGGTCGATTACCAACTGTAGGATTGGAATGGGGTTCACTACCTCCTGTTGGGTAGATAAGGTGGTCCATACCACCTGTAGGATGGGTTTGTGCCCTCAACTGCCCATAGGATGGGTATGGGGTCCATTTCCACTTGTAGGACGGGAATGAGGTCCACTATCAACTGCAGGTCTTTCGTCAACTAATAAATTCACAGAGCAAGAACTTCACTCTCATTCGTATGGATACAAATACACATAGGTGGCATACTCACCTGTCACAGATGTGCGCAATGCGGCTAAAACTGTAAGTGATAAGCCTGAAATTGAGTGGGAAATTGGCATTCCAATCTCTGCTGTAAGAAATCTCTGTAAGTAAGAGCCGCACCATTTCAGGAAATTGGAGATGACAGAAGAGCAGTTACTGACACTCAAAGGAGAGAAAGCACGAGTGTAAAGAGCTATGACATGTTTACAATCGAGATTTATATATAATGCCAGCATAAACATCTACTAGACAGTGTGACATTGTAATTCCCAGAATTACGCAAGGATATCGATATATTTGGCAGGTGGCTGCAGGTAATGCAGGTTTTACACAGGTTTAACATGCTGTGGTTTGTAATATTCTCATCTCTGTTATTGATGTACAAGGCAAAAAGGGTTGGGCCCAAAACATGTCCGTCATAACATTATTATGGATCCTTGGGAAAACCAGTGTGCTGGGGCCCTAACGACAACAACTAACAGGAATAAAAAGTAAATGATCTATAATATTAAAAACCTATGTATTTTATTGGCACTTCAACAAAACTGGAACTAAAACATTAACAACATGCTGTGGAGCAGCAACTAATCAACCTAGTCCACTACCGCCAATAGGGTTGGACTGGCGTCCACTACCGCCAATAGGATTGGTTAGGGGTCCATATTACCCCATGGATAGAGATGGATATAGGGTTCAAAACAACCCTCGACTCCCGTCTTTTGGATTGGTTTGGGGTCTACGACTAACTTTTGGATAGGTATGGGGGGTTCACTACCGCCCAAAGGATTGATATGAGATCCATTCCCGCTCAAAGGATGGCCATGTGGTTCATTACCGTTTACAGCATGGATATGGGGTCCACTACCCCCCCCCCCCCACAAGATGGGTATATATGATCCTCTAACGCCTAAAGAATGGATATGGGTCCACTGCCACCCACAGGATGATTATGGAATCCCCTTCCGCCCACAGGATTAGTATGGAATCCCCTTCCGCCCACAGGATTAGTATGGAATCCCATTCCGCCCACAGGATGAGTATGGGGTCTATTACCACCCACAGGATAGGTACGGATCCATACCGCCCACAGGATGGATATGGGGTTCACTACCACCCACAGGATGGATATGGGGTCCACTACCGCCCACAGGATGGATATGGGGTCCACTACCGCCCACAGGATGGATATGGGGGTCCGCAATACCACCCGCAGGATGGATATGGGGTCCATTACCTCCCACAGGGTGGATATGGGGTCCACTACCGCCCACAGGATGCGTAAGTGGGTCCACTACCACCCACAGGATGGATATGGGGTCTACTACCACCCACAGGATAGGTATGGGGTCCACTACCACCTACAAGAATGTTATGGGGTCCACTACAACCCACAAGATAAGTATGGGGTTCACTAGCACCTACAAGATGGGTATGGGGTTCACAACCAGCCACAAGATGGATATGGGGTCAACTACCACCTACAAGATGGGTATCGGGTCCAGTACCACCCACAAGATGGGTATGGGGTCCACTACCACCCACAAGATGGGTATGGCGTCCACTATCACCTACAAGATGGGTATGGGGTCCACTACCACCTACAAGATGGGTATGGGGTCCACTACCACCCACAAGATGGGTATGAGGTCCACTACCACCTACAAGATGGGTATGGGGTCCACTACCACCTACAAGATGGGTATGGGGTCCAGTACCACCCACAAGATGGGTTTGGGGTCCAGTACCACCCACAAGATGGGTTTGGGGTTCACAACGGCAATATAAACTATTGGAACAGACAAATTTGGAATGGAGACGCAGATGTACTAGCTTAAAACTTGAGAGTCCATTAACTAATAGTGCATATTTTAATTATAAACCCCAAAACCATCCTGTGCGCGGTAGTGAACCCAATATGTTCATCCAGTTGGTGGTAGTGGACCCCATGCACATCCTGTGTGCGCTAATGAACCCCATACCCATTCAGTGGGTGGAAGTGGACCCCATGACCATCCTATGGGCGGAAATGGATCCCATACCAATCCTGCGATCGGTAATGGACACCATACCCATCCTGTGGGCGGAAGTGGACTCCATACCCATACTGTTGGTGGTTGTGGCCCCAAAGCCATCCTGAAGGCAGTAGCTAGTGGACTACAATACCCATCCTGTGGGCGGTAGTGGACCCAATACCCATTCTGTGGGCAGTAGTGGACCTCATACCCATCCAGTGGGTATTAGTCACCCCATACCCATCTTGTGAGTGGTTGTTTTACATTTTGGGCACAACCCTTTTCACCTTATACATCAATGACAGAGATGAGAATATTACAAACCACAGCATGTTAAACCTGTATGAAACTTGTATTACCTGCAGCCACCTGCCATTTATATCGATATGTCAGTCTAATTCTGGCAATTACAATGTCAAACTGTCTAGTGAATGTTTTATGAAGGTCGTATATATAATTCTCGGTTGTAAACATGTCATAGCTCTTTACACTCGTGATTTCTGGCCTTTGAGTGTCAGTAACTGTTCTTCTGCCATCCCCAATTTCCTGAAATATTGCGGCTTTTACAGCAGAGATTGGAATGTCAATATCCCACTCAATTTCGGTTTTATCACTTGCAGTTTTAGCTGCCTTGCGCCCATCTGTGACTGGCTAGTATGCCTTCTATGTGTGATGGCATCCACACAAATGAGACTGAAACTCTTATTATATTATATGTATTTGGTAGTTGACGAAATGCTTTCAGTTGGTAGTGGACACGTTTCCAGTACTACAGGTGGAAGTGGACCCCATTCCAACCCTATGGTCGGATTGTTGTGTACCCAAACAATTTTAAATGTGATATGGACCTCTTACTCACCCAACAGGTGGTGGTGGAACCCATTCCCATCCTACAGTTGTTAGTTGACCCCATACCCATCCTACAGTTGGTAGTGGACCCCATTCCAATCCTACAGTTGGTAGTGAACCCCATCCATTCATACATACATACATACATACATACATACATACATACATACATACATACATACATACATACATACATACATACATACATACATACATACATAATTCGATTCTCAAGGGAATCGACAGGGTTGATAAAGACAGGCTATTTAACACAAGGGGCACACGCACTAGGGGACACAGGTGGGAACTGAGTGCCCAAATGAGCCACAGATATATTAGAAAGAACTTTTTTAGTGTCAGAGTGGTTGACAAATGGAATGCATTAGGAAGTAATGTGGTGGAGGCTGACTCCATACACAGTTTCAAGTGTAGATATGATAGAGCCCAATAGGCTCAGGAACCTGTACACCTGTTGATTGACGGTTGAGGGGCGGGACCAAAGAGCCAGAGCTCAACCCCCGCAAGCACAACTAGGTGAGTACACACGCGCACACACACACACACACACACACACACACACACACACACACACACACACACACACACACACACACACACACACACACACACACACACACACGCGCGCGCGCGCACACACACACGCGCGCAAACACACACACGAAAGCCTTTGAGACAGTGCCACACAGGAGGCTAGTGCAAAAGTTGGAGACGCAGGCTGGAGTGAAAGGGAAGGTACTCCGGTGGATAGACGAGTACCTAAGCAACAGGAGACAACGAGTCTGTGTGAGGGGTGAGGTCTCAGAATGGCGAGACGTTACAAGTGGAGTCCCGCAGGGGTCAGTCCTTGGACCTATACTGTTTCTGGTATATGTAAACATCATTCAGGAACCTAAATAAGGAGGCATTTAGGGCACTTTACACTGCCTACATGAGGCCAGTCTTAGAGTACGCCGCCCATCATGGAGTCCCCACCTGAAGAAACACAAGGAAACTGGAAAAGGTTCAGAAGTTTGCAACGAGACTCGCCCCAGCGTTACGAGGGATGGGGTATGAAGAGCGCCTGAAGCAACTGAGCCTTACGACACTGGAAAAAAGAAGGGAGAGGGGGGGATATGATAGGAACGTATAAAATACTCAGGGGGATTGACAGCGTGGACATTGACGAAATGTTCACACGGAATAGTAATAGAACGAGGGGACATGGGAGGAAGCTGGAAACTCAGATGAGTCACAGAGATGTTAGAACGTTTTCTTTTAGCGAGAGAGCAGTGGAAAAATGGAATGTACTTAAGGAGCAAATGGTGGAAGAAAATTCTATTAATAGTTTTAAGACTAGGTATGATAGGGAAATATAACCGGAGTCATTGCTGTAAACAACCGATGGATCGAAAGGTGGGATCCAAGAGTCCATGCTCGATCCTGCAGACACAAATAGGTGAGTACAAATAGGCGAGTATAAACACACACACATATTCATCAGATTGTTTACCTACAATATTTATGATTTACCAATTGTGTTACTACATAGACTCAATTTCACAATATTGTATAAACTTGGAAATTAAATTTTTTAAATCTGATTCATAAATTGATAACTTGGTTAATTATCAATTAAACATTAATTTACTCACTTCAGTGTTTTCACATTAATATTAGCTATTATAGTCGTTTTTTCTTATTCCAGCACTTTAATGGACTCAAGCTTTAAGCTAGTACATTTGCATCTCCAGTCCATATTTATCTGTTCCAGTGGTTAATATTTCGGTAGTGGACCCCATACCCATCTTGTGGATGGTAGTGGACCCCATATCCATCTTGTGGGTGGTAGTGGACCCCATACCCATCCTGTGGGTGGAATAGACCCCATACACATCATGTGGGTGGTAGTGGACCCCATATCCGTGCTGTAAGCGGTAATGGACCACATGGCCATCCTGTGGGCGGGAATGTATCCCATATCCATCCTGTAGGCGGTAGTGTACCCCATACCTATACAAAAGTTGGTAGGGGACCCAATACCTATCCAAACGGTAATAGTGGATCCCATACCTATCCAAAAAGATTTAGTAGGCCCCATATTTGTCCTTTTGGGTGGTAGTAGACCCCATGAACATCGTACTTGTGACTTGTTTTGGACCCTATATCCATCACTATCCGTTGGGTAATGGCTCCCATACCAACCCAATTGGCGATAGTGGACCCCATACCGACCCTGTGCGCGGTAATGGACCCCATACCGACCCTATGGGGTTTAGTGGGCCCAGTACCAACCCTATGAGATGTAGTGGACCCCATACCTATATAGGCGGTAGTGGACAGCTATATACACTCATCCTCTGGGCGGTTCTAGGCCTTATATATACTCATCCCGTGGGCGGCACCAGACCCAATACACATTCTGAGGGTGGTAGTGGACCCCATTTCCATCCTGTGGGTGGTTATGTACCCCATACTCATCCTGTGGGCGGCAGTGAACCGTATGCGCATCCTATGGGTGGTAGTGGCCCCCACAAACATAGGACATACAACCACACTTATATAATATAACCCTCCATTCTGGTGTGGAACTAAATAATAAATATTTGGGATATATATATCCAGATGAATAACCCTTTCAACAGAAATGAAACGTAATGTTTTGAGTGGAACGTAAATGTTTCATAATGTTCCATCTAATGTGTATCTTACTGAGTATTATTGTCTTTTTCAAACCTTGTGTATTGTTTAAATGTTTATCATGTTGATTAGTTGCTGCTCCACAGCATGTTAATAATGTTTTACCACCAGTTTTGTTGAAGTGCCAATAAAATACATAGGTTTTTATTATTATCGATCATTTACTTTTTATTCCTGTTAGTTGTTGTCGTTAGGGCCCCGGCACACTGGTTTTCCTAGAGGCCCATAATAATGTTTTGACGGCCATGTTTTGGGCTCAACCCTTTTTGCCTTGTACATCAATAACAGAGATGAGAATATTACAAACCACAGCATGTTAAACCTGTGTAAAACCTGTATTACCTGCAGCCACCTGCCAAATATATCGATATCTTTGCCTAATTCTGGCAATTACAATGTCACACTGTTTAGTAGATGTTTATGCTGGCATTATATATAAATCTCGATTGTAAACATGTCATAGCTCTTTAAACTCGTGCTTTCTCTCCTTTGAGTGTCAGTAACTGCTCTTCTGTCATCCCCAATTTCCTGAAATGGTGCGGCTCTTACAGAGATCTCTTACAGCAGAGATTGGCATGCCAATTTCCCACTCAATTTCAGGCTTATCACTTACAGTTTCAGCCGCATTGCGCACATCTGTGACAGGTGAGTATGCCACCTATGTGTATTGGTATCCATACGAATGAGAGTGAAGTTCTTGCTCTGTGAATTTATTAGTTGACGAAAGACCTGCAGTTGATAGTGGACCTCATTCCCGTCCTTATTATAATTTACTGATAACAACCAACATTTCTCAAAACAAAACTACGAGCCTTCAATAGTATGTAGCTGATCCATGACATTTGAATAGCTTGGACATTAGTAGGTAAATTTCACAACACATGAGGGACTGGAAAAATACAATTATCATTAAAATTTAACCAATCACGACTATTCTGCTCTTTTCAGCGATGGACGGGTACTATGGGACGTAAATTGGTATGTGAGGAAGGGTTAGTGTCTTGAAAACAATATAATTGGGAATCTAACAAATAGGTACTATAAACATTAGCATAATAGAGACTATAAACATTTAGTCATATATGCTGTCTTATTGCGAAAACGGGTTGCGTAATCCTGAGGCCCGGGTTCGATTCCTGGACCAGGCAGAAACAAATGGCCAAAGTTTCTTTCACCCTGATGCTCCTGTTACCTAGCAGTAAATAGGTACCTGGGGGTTAGACAGCTGTTACGGGCGGCTTTCTGGTGTATGAGTGTGTGTGTGTGAAAAAAATATTGAAGTTAGTAACAGTTGATTGAATGACAGTTGACAGGCGGGATGAAAGAGCAGAGCTCAACCCCCCGCAAGCACAACTAGGTGAATACACTTGGTAAACATCTTCCTCCATCCATAACACACTCTTGGTAAACGACTCCCACCACTGTTACGTAATGGTGTTCGTCGTGTTATATCCCGAAATGCTATGTGTGCTAGTGGCTTTACAAGAATGTAAAATCAACATCATTTCTATGTTCTCTCCTAACCCCCAATGTACCTTCTTGTATATAAATAAATAAATAAATAAATAAATAAATAAATAAACAAATATCGTCGCATTGAGATATTTGTTTATAGTTAAGTTGTAATATTAAAGAGTAATGTTCCCACTTAAAATGTTGCAGGGAGAACGAGGGAAATGGCCATGAAGGTGGTTAACAACCAGTGCGGCGTGGCTCGTCCGGTGGCGGGAATTCTAATGGTCAATTAGTGCCGCCGGGCGAGGCATTGAGCACCTGTGGGAAGGTGAGCAAAGCAGTACTCTACTCTCTCTCATCCCGTCGACATGACGTCGTCGTGTGTGGCCAACCTTACCTCTACTTTGTGACAATGTGCTCCACTTTCTCCATCAATACGGACTTTAGGATCTAGCTGGAGGTCAAAGCCATGGTATGTGGTTGCAGAAATCTACCGACTCCATGACATAGTGAGAATATTTAGCCGCCTATGGAGTTAGATAATTTCTTCTGGCGATTATGAGTACAGTACATTAAACCGTCGTTGAGGTTTAGTTGTCAAAGGGAGTTAAGAGAATTCTCTGCTTTGCAGTATTGGAACCAGTCAGAGAAGTAAATGGTTCTGAAGTGAGCTAAAATGTTTAACGAGTGACGGCCTTCTCATTATCATTGTGTCTTGACGTGTATATATAACTGTACATATGATGTACCTACGTGTTTGGTAATATAGATAAATATATCCGTGATACATTCTTTACCTAAATTATTAGTTCATGACCTTAGTCAGGGCTCAGCCAAGTAACGTGTATCGCACTTGACGATGGGTCAGGCTGGGCAGGACTGCACCTGACTAAGGCAGAGGAAACCACATTAGGATACCTTCAAGAAGATACAAGCTAAAGTATTACAGAACCAAATTTATATAAATGTGTTGGGCTTATTAAAATGACAAATCGATCCCAACACTACCCGTCCCACACACTTGGTAAACACCTCTCACTATAAACACATACTACCACCCATCACACACACATGGTAAACGTCTACCACCACCCATTTTTTACACACACTCTTGGTAAACATCTCCAACCATCCATCACACAATTGGTGGCACTAAGAAACTAAACCGAAAAAGTGTACCCTGGTGGTTCAAGTTTAAGTACGTTTATTGAGAGAAGAAAGTACATCTCAAAGGTGTTGAGTAGTGTATGCTATTCCTACATCCTTTCCCTAGTTGTGATGGGCTGCAGGGCAGCGTCATGGATTCTGCATTCGGAACACAGATCTTGGAATTCCTCAAAAAGTTGGTTAAGTTGATTGAAGCTCTCGAAAAATTTGCTGTAACAAACAGATGGTGTGTAGTTGGGAGTGAAGTGGGGAGTGTATGGGGAGTGAGGTGGGGAAGAAATGGAGGGTGGAGAAAGTGAGGAAAAAGATGGCGATTCTCAGATGAAAGAGTCTCAGGAAAATGTACGATCCACTAATGATGGCAGTGTTCAATCCCGTGTGGTGGAAAATGTTTACGAAGAACCTCAGGAAAAAAGTTTACAAAAATAGAATTGGAAGACATTGTTATGAATAAAGTTACCCTTGATGGTAGAACAGTGAAATTGCCAACAGCCCTACTAGATTAAATCTACTATTAGGTAGTAGATTTCACTGTATGCCATGTGATTACCATTGACATGTGAAATATAGAATAAATAATAATTGTGTACTGTATGGGTTTGTGAGCCTCCTTGAGGGATCTTATATAGACGAGGGTAGAAATAGCCTAAACTACTCTATCCTTTTGAGATGAACTTCCTCTTCATAATAAACATACATGAACTTGAACTATCCATCACACAAACTTGGTGAACGCCTTTCACCGATCATCACTCACACTTGGTAAACGCCTCCCACCAACCATTCACACACTTGGTAAACACCTCCCACCATGCATCACACACAATTATTCAACAGTTTCCTTTCTTTTATGTTTTTAAGGAAATAAAAATAAAGAAAAAAACACATTTGCCTGTACTTGGTTTAACTCTTCCCACCTGTCAACACACATACATGGTCTAACTCCTCCATCACACATTTGCTTTAACTCCTCCCACTTGGTTTAACTCCTCCCACTTGGTTTAACTCCTCCCACTTGGTTTAACTCCTCCCACTTGGTTTAACTCCTCCCACTTGGTTTAACTCCTCCCACTTGGTTTTATTCCTCCCACTTGGTTTAACTCCTCCCACTTGGTTTAAGTCCTCCCACTTGGTTTAACTCCTCCCACTTGGTTTAACTCCTCCCACTTGGTTTAACTCCTCCCACTTGGTTTAACTCCTCCCACTTGGTTTAACTCCTCCCACTTGGTTTAACTCCTCCCACTTGGTTTAACTCCTCCCTCTTGGTTTAACTCCTCCCACTTGGTTTAACTATTCCCACTTGGTTTTACTCCTCCCTCTTGGTTTAACTCCTCCCACTTGGTTTAACTCCTCCCACTTGGTTTTACTCCTCCCACTTGGTTTAACTCCTCCCACTTGGTTTAACTCCTCCCACTTGGTTTAACTCCTCCCACTTTGTTTTACTCCTCCCACTTGGTTTAACTCCTCCCACTTGGTTTAACTCCTCCCACTTGGTTTTACTCCTCCCACTTGGTTTTACTCCTCCCACTTGGTTTAACTCCTCTCACAAGGTTTAACTCCTCCCACAAGGTTTAACTCCTCCCACTTGGTTTAACTCCTCCCACAAGGTTTAACTCCTCCCACAAGGTTTAACTCCTCCCACAAGGTTTAACTCCTCCCACTTGGTTTAACTCCTCCCACTTGGTTTAACTCCTCCCACAAGGTTTAACTCCTCCCACAAGGTTTAACTCCTCCCACAAGGTTTAACTCCTCCCACAAGGTTTAACTCCTCCCACTTGGTTTAACTCCTCCCACTTGGTTTAACTCCTCCCACAAGGTTTAACTCCTCCCACAAGGTTTAACTCCTCCCACAAGGTTTAACTCCTCCCACAAGGTTTAACTCCTCCCACAAGGTTTAACTCCTCCCACAAGGTTTAACTCCTCTCACCCATCGACACACATGGGCAAAGTTTCTTTCACCCTGAATGCCTCTGTTACCTAGCAGTAAATAGGTACCTGGGAGTTAGTCAGCTGTCACGGGCTGCTTCCTGGGGTGTGTGTGGTGTGGAAAAAAAAAGTTAGTAAACAGTTGATTGACAGTTGAGAGGCGGGCCGAAAGAGCAAAGCTCAACCCCCGCAAACACAACAACAACTAGGTGAATACATACATGCTATAACTCCTATGTGGTTTCCACAGTTCACCCAGTGAGCCACCTCCACGCTGACTTTGTCTCCAGTAGCACAGAGCATCACCTTCACTCACCAGACCACTCCACAAGTGATCATTTGAATTTCATCATGGAATTCCAATTAAATTATAATCGATCTAGCAATGCTGCTCAGTGTAGGAAAAGACCATCTATACTGGATACAAGTTCTGAAAGTGACGGCGAGTGGCATCACGTGAATAAGGCAAACAGGATAAGCCACTCCATAACGACCCATCGCCCATTAATCACTCCAGCTTCTCAAGCTCTTCCAGCTCCTCAGACTAAATCTACACTGCCAATCTTCAAGGTGCAGCACACCGAAGGTAAGTCTTCCTACGCTACTGTAGTGGACCTCGAAAAAGAGTACCCCCAGCTCCAGATCAGAGCAAAACCAAATCTCAGAGGAGAATACATTCTGAGGCCTAAAGACGAGTCGGCCGCTACGATTCTGAAAAATTACACAAAATGTGAGGAACTGAAACCAGGGGATAAAATACGAAAAATCATTGTCCTCCACTATCCCTTGTATATGGCCCTTGACCATCTCGAAAAGCTAAACTATGTGATGTCAGGAAAGAGCTGCCAAGTAAAAACCACAAAACAGGAAACCCGACAAGTCCTTCTCACAGTACAATGCCCTGAAAGGCTCAAAAGGCTTCAAACGAACCCCACCACGCTTACAGCAGAGCCGAAGCCCCCACCAAAACTAATACCAGCTCCCCTGCCCACTAAAACCGCGTGGGGTCTACCCACTCAGGAAGAGGGGGCACACGGCCCTTCACCATCGGCCATGGTGAAGGGTGTGAAGACCTCCGTACAGGACAAAAAGAAAGATGGAGGACACAAGAATCATGTTCAAAGCAGTCGGCCTCCCATTTCATCCAGTAAGCACACTGGGGCCAATAGGAGTAACAATTCCAGTGTCAAAGTTACCACTGAGAAGGGCTAAAAGCTACTAGGCCCCAAACCTGCACAGCATTAAATAGTGCTCCCACATAACTGGACGCTCTCTGGCCAATGCTCAAAACTTTGGTCACCGAGTTGATCGAAAGTCTGCTGTCATCACATGGAATCAAGCAAACCACAGAGACTCGGAAGACAATTGAGCACAAGCTAAAGAAATTTGAAAATGTAATATTCTCACCTTCAAGACAGCATGGCAGGAGACACCCCCCTTAAAAATAGATAGAGTTCAGCTCGTCGGAAAGCGACATTAATGAATCAATTTCAGGTCCACTAAGAACCTATACACCAATTCCAACTTCCATGGCGTGTTCATCAGACTCCATGGATACCACGGAATTATCAGCAAATTCCAAGAACCTAGAGGTCTCAAGATCCTGCAATGGAATGCGCAAGGACTGTGCACTAAATTGCAACACTTGCAATGCATAGCAGCAACCAAGGGCATAGACATCCTGATACTACAGGAGAGCTTGCTTCGAGCCGGATTAGAACCTAAAATCTCAGGCTATCGAGGCTTCTTCCTTCCGTGGATCAATGGGGCAATCCAGGGGATGTGCAATCTATGTAAAATGTGACCTGATCTCCAAGTCCATAACCAGCCCACCCGATTGTGGAGCAGGGACAGAGGTAATGGGAGTAACCATTGAGCTAAGACACAACAAACTTGAAGTGTTTAATGTGTACAGGTCTCCACATGCCGAAATGGATCTCTCTGTGTTATTTGGACACGCGATAACAACAAACACAATCATTTGTGGAAATTTTAATGCCCATCATCAACTGGTACTAGGCTCGAACACAACAAATGAAGCCGGCATTCACATTGCACATCTACTGGACCAGCTTCCAGAAATACAAATCCTAAACAAGAATGAACCTACCCACATCCAAGGAGGCAGATTAGACCTAACCTTCGTTTCAGCCTCCCTAAGAGATGCAGCAACATGGTCAGTTGAGCCCACACTCACAAGCGACCACTGTGGGATCCAAATTGATCTTAAGTTAGACCTACCCACCCCACCTCCGCCTCCATCTGAAACCTGGAACTTTGCTTTAGCAAACTGAGACCGATTTCAAAACCTCATTTCAGAGTGGCATAGAAACTATGATCTTCCCGAAGACATTAATCAGGCAGAACAAGAATTTGTCAAAGCGATTCAAAGTGCAGCCAACCACTCAATCCCACTGAAAAAACAGTCCACCGGACACCATAAAGATCATTGGTACTATTGCGAACGTGTCAAAGAACTCAACCATAGACTCAACAGAACAAGAAAGCTATACAAAAAGCAGCGAAGTGACCGCAATAGGACCTTACTTTGTGGGGTCAAGGAACATGTGCATCGAGAGACCAGACTAATAAAAGAACAAAAGTGGCTGGAATGGTGTTCACACCTGAATGAACACACCTCTCTCGGAGAGATGTGGCAGCAAATTCACCGAGCCAAAGGGAATAAAACACCTAAAGCTCCACACCCCAAGGATCCTCAACAGGAAGCCGAAGTACTGGCAACCAGGTTTGCAGAGAGAGCAGCCAGCAATCAACTTCCACCAGATGTATTAGCAGTACAGACCGGACTAGAGGAAGAAAGGTGGCACAGAATCCTTACAGCATGTGAAGAAGTCTCTGACACTAATGCCCCCTTCACACTGGATGAGCTCAATCGGGCTAAGAAAAACTCCAAGGATACATCCCCTGGAGCCGACAAAATAACCTATAAAATGATTAGAAACCTCGACCCAGAGGGAGACGCTGCATACCTAAGGTTAATTAATTTAGCCTGGACTTCTCAAACTAGACCTTCTGCTTGGAATAGAGCAGACATAGTGCCGATCCCAAAACCCAAAGATCCAGCTAATCCCAGGCCCATCTCTCTCCAAAGCTGTGCAGCCAAGACGGCTGACAGAATGGCACTCAACAGACTGGAGTGGAAAATGCCTAAACTGCACCATGATATGTATGCCTATAGAAGAGGGGTTGGCACAGTGGAATGTATTACAACTCTGTTAGCCCACTTGAATGACAGACCAGGAATGCTGATATTCCTGGACCTCGAAAAAGCCTTTGAACTGGCTAGCGCCCCAGCTATTCTCTGCTGCCTCATTGACAAAGAGGTCAGAGGCAACCTGCTCTCCTGGACCAAAAACTGTCTCATAAACAGAGAAGCAAGAGTAAAACTTCATGGCACAGTCTCTGAGTACAAAAGACATGAAAATGGTACACCGCAACGAGGTATTCTTAGCCCTCTTCTCTTCAACTTTTTAATGGAAAGAATAATGAGGTTGAAACTCCCACATCACTGCAGGCTGCTAAACTACGCGGACGACTTTGTCATCATCATAAAAGGAAGGGATGCGGCGCGCCTTGCACCCAAATGCTTAGACTGCATCAGTAAAGAGGCAAAACAGATTGGGATCAAACTCAACCCCTCAAAGTCAAAGGCCATGCCCATAAAAATAGCGAAGCCCAACATCCAACTCACAGTACAGGGTCAACCAATAGAATGGGTCGACACCTATCAGTATCTAGGAATCATCCTGGACACACACATGAATTTTAATGCTGAGGTCACATACTTGAGAGAGCGAACTGCGGCCCGGACGGCAATCCTCAGGTCGCTAACCTCCCTCTCTGGAGGAGCCAATCTGCAAGTCCTTCGCACATACTATGTACAGGCAGTCAGTTCAGTGATCGATTATGCCGCACCTGCACTCACAAATCTATCACACCAACAGTGGAAAAAGCTTGAAGTTGTCCAAAACAATGCTATGAGAGCTGCACTGGGAGCCCCCATGTGGACCAGGCTTGAAACTCTTAGACTGGAGACGGGTTTGCCCTCTCTACAAGAAAGAATATCACAAAGGACAGCTACAATTATCAGTAAGATAATTATTTCTTCTGATCCAATCCCAGTACGGCAGGCCTTGGTGGTTGGACTAGGCCAAAACAATGGAAACTCTTGGGTTGCAAGAGCAGGAAAAGTCTTAAACAGACTACATTTAAAAAACATGATTCTTGATAGATAGGGTGATCATCCACACCCAAATTACACTCCTTCCGCGCCGTGGGAAGAGCCTACTCTCAAAATAGTAATAGAAAGTCTCCCAATGAAAAAGGCTGCCTATGATCCAACAATCCTAAGGCGCATAATAGAAGAGCAAATGTATAGCATAGCAGTAGCAGGAGCCACCCACATCTTCACAGACGGATCGGTGGACACAGAAAATGAGAGTGCTGGCGCTGCTCATTGCACGACCAGCGTACAGGCATATTGGAGACTGGGAGGACGTAAAGCAGTATCCTCCCCTCCGATAACAGCTTGATGGTTAAATGCAACCTCAGAATACTGAGAAAAAAAAATGTACCACTTACGGGCTATTCATGCCCGTGCCACCTGTTGGGTGGCTTAATCTTTATCAATCAATCAATCTTCCCTGACCAAACCCAGCCTAGAGAACATAAAAAACATCATCACCAAAAAACTCTCACATCTCAACAAAGCCAACCTGCACCAGAGAATAGCTGAAGGTTCGCCATCTGCAACATGGTATCTTCAGGCAACCAAATTAGAAAGGTTAAATATCCCAAAAGGAATCCACAGGGAAATAGCAGTTAGGTTATATAGACTACGTCTAGGTTACAGATGCAATTGGGAGATTGGTGAACCCCGACAGAGAGAGTGCATCTTCTGCCAAACTGTCACAGAAAAGCCATTACTTCACTATCTTCTGGAATGTGAAGCAACCAATGACCTTAGAAGAGCTTTAAGAGTTCCTGAATCATGCAGTGGCCACCCTGAAGCCATCAACACAGCCACTCTCCTGGTCAACAAAGGTGTCCAGCAGCTGGACACCCTCATAAAGACTGTGAAGCAGTATCCTCCCCCATGATAACAGCTTGATGGTTAAATGCAACCTCAGAACACTGGGAAAAAAAAAATTGTACCACTTACGGGCTATTCATGCCCGTGCCACCTCTTGGGTGGCTTAATCTTCATCAATCAATCAATCAATCACCCACATCTTCACAGCAACACACCATTTGGTCCGGGAGACATCTCCCGTCACGCAGGGTGCAGTCGCACCTCCACAGATCTCCAGTATCATCTATTGATACTGGTGATGGCTCAAAAGGGCCACCACTTACGAGCTATTCATGCCTGTGCCACCTTTTGGGTGGCTTCATCTTCATCTTAACACATTCACAAGGGAGACATCTCCCGTCATGCAGGGTGCATTCGCACCTCCACAGATCTCCAGTATCAGCTCTTGATACTGGTAATGGCTTAAAATGGCCACCACTTACGGGATATTTATGCCCGTGCCACCTTTTGGGTTGCTTCATCTTCATCTTAACACATTCACAAGGGAGACATCTTCCGTCATGCAGGGTGCATTCGCATCTCCACAGATCTCCAGTATCAGCTCTTGATACTGGTAATGGCTTAAAATGGCCACCACTTACGGGCTATTTATGCCCGTGCCACCTTTTGGGTTGCTTCATCTTCATCTTAACACATTCATAAGGGAGACATCTCCCGTCATACAGGGTGCATTCGCACCTCCACAGAACTCCAGTATCAGCTCTTGATACTGGTAATGGCTTAAAAGGGCCACCACTTACGGGCTATTCATGCCCGGGCCACCTTTTGGGTGGCTTAATCTTCATCAATCAATCATCAATCACATCTTCACAGACGGATCGGTGGACACAGAATATGAGAGTGCTGGCGCTGCTCTTTGCACGGCCAGCGTACAGGCATATTGGAGACTGGAAGGACTAGTATCATCAACCCAAACTGAGCTGTTTGCCATACAACAGACATTCGCATATGTGATTGTACAAAACACTCAAAATGCAATCATACACACAGACTCAAAAGCTGCACTTCAAATACTAGGACAAAAACAGTGGAAAGATAACGTAGAAATAATTCTCACCATTTTGTATCTTGGAGCAGTCGCTAAAGGCAAAGGACTCAACATAACCTTAAACTGGATCCCATCCCATGTTGGAAATTGAAATTGAAATTGAAATAAGTTTATTGAGGTAAAATACACACAAAGGGATGAGGTAGCTCAAGCTATTCTCACCCCATTCAGTACAACGTGTTAATACATACATACATAATACAGACATACATACATACGTTAATACATAATACAGACACACATTACAAACAATAAACATAATACCAAACATTCTGAGAGATAAACATATACATTTCCTCCTTCACAAGTAGTATGTTATCAGACGTACACACAAATACTTTTATGACCTAGATATACTGTATAGACAACTTGCAAGAGACATGCAGATAATTCAACAAAATATTACAGTCTTGGTGCAAAATTTTTATATCTCTCAAGAATATCATCAACCTTTCCGTTGTGACACATCCAGGCTATTTGTTCAGGAACAGTCCTTATCTCAGTGTTTCTATATACATTAATCAACAGACAATCAAGAACATAATGGGCCAGGGTGTGAGACCTTAACATACCACATAGTTTACACCTCGTGTCATTATCATGAACATCTATCCCATATTCCCAGTAATATTTGTACCCAAGCCTGAGCCGCATGTACACAGTCACTCCAAGCGTTTCTCCTTTTACCATAAGTGAAATGGGTGTTTTGACTCACATACATGTAGTGTTGCATGGTTTAACTTCTCTCATACATTATCTCTCTTCTCTCCACTCCTGCCTGTGCCTGAATATTTCTGATTTTGCTTCTTATTTGTCTCATTGTGAATTCACATTCAATGTCAACTTGTGGTTTTGATGTGGCACGTTTGGCTAAGTCATCCGCCACCTCGTTGAGCACTATTCCAACATGAGATGGAATCCACATGAATTTCACACTATAACCTTTCAGCTGTATCTCAGTTATTCTTCTCTTACAGTCCTCAACTATAGACATGAAGACTGGGTTTCGACTGTTTAAGAACTCCAGTGCTCCTCGGCTATCGACAAATACAAAAACATTTTTGTCGTCATGACGTACTTCCTCCAAACACGCCAGAATGGCCTGCAGTTCAGCTTCTGTGGATGATATATAATTACTAAGCCGGAGTTCAATTTTCCTGTCCACAGTCCCAAACTCTGTATATTCCCTTATTAGGACACCACACTCGGCCCTGCCATCCTCCGCCAACGACCCGTCGCAATATACATGAAAACTGTTGCCTCTTGGTAACCGAGATATCATGCTTCCATACAAACACCGTAATTGTCCCGGTTCATGATGAATCTTTTTCACCTTGAGGGGTACAATTTCTACGTCTATTTTCTGTACTTTCCAGGGAGCAGACATATTACACTGTCGAGAGGGTTTACAGCAGTCAAGTACGTCGTATTCCCAGAGGTCATGAGCTAATCCCCTTGTGTAGCGTGTCTCCCTCAGTTTCCTGGAAGTGTGTACGTCACTCAAGCAGGTCTGAACGCTCTCAAACAGCTTATCCCCTCCTTTTCTCCGCATGAAACGAATAGATACTCTAGTGTTAATGTCACGGACTCTATCACACACACTCTGTAAATTTAATTCCATTCTCATTATTTCAATCATTGCATTTCTTTGACATCCAAGAATAATCCTCATAGCATCCTAATAATCCCATTAAATGAGAAAGCTGATGAAATTGCTAAATTGGCAACTCGTCATCCAGTGATACATAAAACAATTCAACCCAGCCTAGAGAACATAAAAAACATCATCACCAAAAAACTCTCACACCTCAACAAAGCCTCCCTACACCAGAGAATAGCTGAAGGTTCGCCATCTGCAACATGGTATCTTCAGGCAACCAAATTAGAAAGGTTAAATATCCCAAAAGGATTCCACAGGGAAATAGAAGTTAGGTTATATAGACTACGTCTAGGTTACAGATGCAACTGGGAGATTGGTGAACCCCGACAGAGTGCATCTTCTGCCAAACTGTCACAGAAAAACCATTACTTCACTATCTTCTGGAATGTGAAGCAACCAACGACCTTAGAAGAGCTTTAAGAGTTCCTGAATCTTGCAGTGGCCACCCTGAAGCCATCAACACAGCCACTCTCCTGGTCAACAAAGGTGTCCAACAGCTGGACACCCTCATAAAGACTGTGAAGCAGTATCCTCCCCCGCGATAACAGCTTGATGATTAAATGCAACCTATGAATACTGAAAAGAATTATTGAAAAAAAATGTACCACCTACGGGCTATTCATGCTCGTGCCACCTCTTGGGTGGCTTAATCTTTATCAATCAATCAATCTATGTGGTTTAACTATTCCCGCATGGTTTAAATCTTCCCACACAGTATAACATCTGCAATTTACTAAATTTACTTACTTATTTTACTAGAGGGTGAGCGATATCTCACAGAGCACTGTTGAAGTCCTTGATCACCTCTGTGGAGACAGAATACGATATGCACTCTCTAGGGTGCTGGTGGTAATGGTGCTGCGTGTCTCACACAGCACTGTTGAAGTTCTTGATCACTTTTGAGGACACGGGATACACTCTCCGAGGTAATGGTAGCAATGGTGCCGCCGTAACACAACCTTGCGTCTGAGTGTCCTGGACAAAACTGATTTAGAAGCTCTCTTCCGCACGTGAACAAGATTCCCAGCTAATACCCTTGCTAATTAGATCCTAACCTTCTTAAGAGGAAACGTTTCATTGGGCAGCCGTACACTCATCTTATCCCAAGAGGTTCCAAGCTGGATATAGTCTATGGATATATTTAAAGTGTTATAACCGAAGATTCCCACCACTATCCCTGACTATTGTAATCCATCTCTCCTCCCCATCTTATTACTCTGAGGCAATGATCTGTCGAACTTTTTTTTACAAATATTTTAATTTAAATAAGTATTCTATCTGATGTTGCAGACTGTAACTTCATGAAATATATAGATAAACTGACAATTTAGACCTATTATCTTATGTATGTTCTCTGTCGTAGTGAATATAAGCAATATCCTCACTGTTAAAATAATTAATTAATTAAATTATTTTGATCAGACGAAGTTTTGTTGCCTACTCAATTTTAGGTTTTACTTCCTAAAAGACGTAAAAAAATCTAAAAACTAAATAGATTTTCCCGACACACACACACACACACACACACACACATATATATATATATATATATATATATATATATATATATATATATATATATATATATATATATATATATATATATATAAATATATATATATATATATATATATATATATATATATATATATATATATATATATATATATATATATATATATATATATAATGTATATATATATATAATGTATATATATATATATATATATATATATATATATATATATATATATATATATATATATATATATATATATATATATATATATATATATATATATATATAATGAGTGTGTGTGTGTAAATCACGAAAATTAACACGCAATGAAAAAGTTGATAGTGTCAGACCACAGAGGAAGAATTGAAATAGGAATTTCCCTAAGTACTTTCGTATATTAATACATCTTCAAAAGGAATGATTTTGGAAGGTGGTTCAGAAGACACTTCAAGATATATTTCAAATGCTGCAGTTGTTGCGGTGTCATTCAACACCTTAGAGGGAAGTTGGTAAGAGCAGCAACATTCTTACATCTGGGTAAACTGAATTTGACCATCAAAGTGGCATATACCAGTTTGTATTTTTTTTTTATTTCTGAGTTGAGATTTTATACAGTTCATTGAGCACAATGCTTTTTCTGTTTCAGCATTTGAATGCATTAAAATAATGCAAAAATGACACATTTACCAATTTCTTTAAACGAATTTGAACCGGCAGATTCTGTACATTTAAGAACTTCTTCCCAGAATTAATCTTTGTGTGTTATATTATATCAAGCAACCAATTGTGTTTTGTTTTGCTATTTGGTTTGCAGCTTTTGCTATTTCTTGTAAAGCACCTAATCACTTTTTAATTTAGTTGCAATATATTATTTGCAGTGAAGAGAGATTTTTTCCGAACTTTTATGTTATCAGTCTGTGTCAGCTGTTTAAACAGACATAAACAGACATTGGCGTCTAAATCATATTCATCATTTGTTTTAATAAGTTTATTATTTATTTAATTCTTCAATTTTTTATTTAAATTCGTAGCTATTCAGGAACAAGATATTTCAAATGTTCAAACATCCTTGGATAATTTCGGAAACCTGTTACTTTATGGGACTGGTGGTTAATTAATACAAAACTTTGATATAGAAGTCAAAGTTTGAATATAGAAGTCGGAGACCGATTAAATTGAAAATAAATTGTAAAAATATAGTGAGTTAGAATATATAAATATTTAGGCATATATGTTTGATATACTCATGGGAGTTTGGAAGCTGAGATGAACAAACTGTTGGGCATCCATATGCAGGCGATGAGTCACAATAACGTGGCTGAAGTATGTAGATGATTTGAATCATCTGAAGATGATTTCGGGGCTTAGCATCCCCGTGGACCAGGCCTCATCGACTTGAGAATGGTCCAGGACGGACCGAAACGTCGTCGTCCCTTCAACTTTTAGTGTGTGGTCTGGTCAACAAACTGTTGGGTCAATGTCGGAAAAGATTGCAACCTCTGAAGGCCTTGGCATGCTGTGGAAAGGGAGTAGGGTTCCTTGCGTTACGAATGATATACTTGAGTTCTGTAAGATCCCATATTGATTATGCTGCACTTGTCATGTCTTGTTTTGGTGATTGATTGATAAAGATTAAGTCACCCAAGAGGTGGCACGGGCATGAATAGCCCGTAAGTGGTGGCCCTTTTGAGCAATTACCAGTATCAAGAGCTGATACTGGAGATCTGTGGAGGCGCGACTGCACCCTGCGTGACGGGAGATGTCTCCCGTCTTGTTTTGGTAAAGATAGGCTGGGCAAGATGGAGAAGGTACAAAGTGAAGCCAGTAGAATAATCTTAGGACGCCCCAAAAATACCTTGATTGAGATAATGAGGATGGAAATGAATCTGAAGAGTATTGGGGATAGAATTTCAGAGATAAATGTAGCCTCTGCCGTTAGATTAATGAGAGGAAGGGGAGCTAATGAATTAATCCTGTATGTTCAAAAAGTGGGAAGTAATGAACAATGTATGATAAAGTATAATAAGAGAGCAAATATGAGTTCCTTATGTTCTAATATTATAGAGTATGATTTACTCTCAGGATATATTGCTTGGTCTATCTTGAGATGATTTCGGGGCTTAGCATCCCCGTGAACCAGGCCTCCGTTTGGTTACACACTCCGGAGAGGTATAATGTATGAGGAAAGTCAAACCATGCAACACTACATGTGTGTGTGACTCAAAACACCCATTTCACTTATGGTAAAAGGAGAAATGCTTTGAGTTACTCTGTGCACATGCGGCTCGGGTTTGGGTACAAATACTACTGGGAATATGGGATAGGTGTTAATGGTAATGACAACAAGTGTAAAAAATGTGGTATGTTAAGGTCTTACACCCTCACACATTATGTTCTTGATTGCCCGTTGATTAATGTACACAGAAACGCTGAGATAAGGACTGATCCTGAACAAATAGCCTGGATGTGTCACAATAGAAAGGTTGATGATATTCTGGAGAGATAAAGCTTAAGTTGCATTCACTGGAAAGGCGAAGAGTTAGGGGTGACATGATAGAGGTTTACAAGTGGATGAATGGACATAACAGGGGGATATTAATAGGGTATTAAAAATATCAACACAAGACAGAACACGAAACAATGGGTATAAATTGGATAAGTTTAGATTTAGGAAAGACTTGGGTAAATACTGGTTCAGTAACAGGGTTGTTGATTTGTGGAACCAATTGCCGCGTAACGTGGTGGAGGTGGTGTCCCTCGATTGTTTCAAGCGCGGGTTGGACAAGTATATGAGTGGGATTGGGTGGTTATAGATAGGAGCTGCCTCGTATGGGCCAATAGGCCTTCTGCAGTTACCTTTGTTCTTATGTTCTTATATAAGAATTTTGCACCAAGCCTCTAATCTTTTGTTGAATTATCTGCATGTCTCTTGCATATTGTCTATACAGTATACCTCTGTCATAAAAGTATTTTTGTGTACGTCTGATACCATACTACTTGTGTTAAGGAGGAAATGTATGTTTATCTCTCATAATGTTCGGCAATATGTTTATTGGTTGTGATGTGTCTGTATATGTATGTACTGAACATTATACTATACGTTGTACTGAACGGGGTAAGGATAGCTTGAGCTACCTCATCCCTTTGTGTGTAATTTACCTCAATAAACTTATTTCAATTTAAATTTAAATTTCCCAGTCAGCCAGTCTCCGTGTCTCCCAGTCTCCTAAACCCAGTCTCCGTGCGGCTGGGTTTAGCCTTGGCTCTGTCTCTCCAATCTCGACATTTCCTCTCACCGGCTATTCTTCAGCTATACCCACTTCAACGCTCCACCAAAGGGTATCTGGTCATATATATAATTGATTGATTGGAGCAGCCCGTAGCAGCTGTCTCACTCCCAGGTACCTATTTACTGCCAGGTGAACAGAACATCATGGAGAAAGAAACTCTGCCCATTTGTTTCTGTCTTCACCGGGGATCGATCCTGGAACCTCAGAACTACGAATCCGAAGCGCTGTGCACTCAGCTGTCAGGCCCCTGGATGCTTAAGAGACAATTCACACCACCACCGGAAGATTGTAACGTAGATGTACATAAGAACATAAGAACAAAGGTAACTGCAGAAGGCCTATTGGCCCATACGAGGCAGCTCCTATTCTATAACCACCCAATCCCACTCATATACTTGTCCAACCCGTGCTTGAAACAATCGAGGGACCCCACCTCCACAATGTTACGCGGCAATTGGTTCCACAAATCAACAACCCTGTTACTGAACCAGTATTTACCCAAGTCTTTCCTAAATCTAAACTTATCCAATTTATATCCATTGTTTCGTGTTCTGTCCTGTGTTGATACTTTTAATACCCTATTAATATCTCCCCGGTTATGTCCATTCATCCACTTGTAAACCTCTATCATGTCACCCCTAACTCTTCGCCTTTCCAGTGAATGCAACTTAAGCTTTGTTAATCTTTCTTCATATGAAAGATTTCTAATTTGGGGAATTAACTTAGTCATCCTACGCTGGACACGTTCAAGTGAATTTATATCCATTCTATAATATGGCGACCAAAACTGAACTGCATAATCTAAATGGGGCCTAACTAGAGCAAGATATAGCTTGAGAACCACACCAGGTGTCTTGTTACTAACGCTGCGATTAATAAATCCAAGTGTCCGATTTGCCTTATTACGAACATTTATGCATTGATCCTTTTGTTTTAAATTCTTACTAATCATAACTCCCAGATCCCTTTCGCAATCCGACTTCGCAATCACAACACCATCTAGCTCGTATCTTGTAACTCTATCATCATTACCTAACCTCAGAACTTTACATTTATCAGCATTAAACTGCATCTGCCAATCCTTTGACCATTTCAAAACCCTATCTAGATCAACTTGAAGTGATAGTGAGTCCTCCTCCGAATTAATTTCCCTACCGATTTTCGTATCATCGGCAAATTTGCAAATGTTGCTACTCAAACCTGAATCTAAATCATTTATATATATTATAAACAACAGAGGTCCCAGGACAGAGCCTTGAGGCACTCCACTTACAACATTTTCCCACTCTGACTTGATTCCATTTATACTAACTCTCTATTTCCTTTGGTATAGCCATGCCCTAATCCAGCTTAATATAGCACCCCCAATACCATGAGACTCTATTTTTTTAATCAGTCTTTCATGTGGCACTGTATCAAAAGCTTTGCTAAAGTCTAGGTATACAACATCGCAATCCTTACCACTATCAACTGCCTCAACAATGCTAGAATAAAAAGATAACAAATTTGTTAAACATGAACGGCCATTTATAAAACCATGTTGCGACTCAATTATTAATTTATGTTTTTCAAGATGAAGACGAATTTTATTTGCTATTATAGATTCGAGTAACTTTCCCACAATAGACGTTAGGCTAATTGGTCGATAGTTAGACGCAAGTGATCTATCTCCTTTCTTAAAAACTGGTATCACATTAGCAACTTTCCAAAACTCTGGCACTCTGCCTGACTCTATTGATTTATTAAATATGGTTGACAGTGGGTCACAAAGCTCCTCTTTGCATTCTTTAAGCACCCTAGCAAACACTTCATCCGGCCCTGGGGATTTGTTTGGTTTGAGTTTTACTATTTGTTTAAGAACATCCTCCCCGGTAACTGCTAAACTCGTCAACCTGTCCTCGTCCCCACCCACATAGACTTGTTCGGCTGAAGGCATATTGTTAAGTTCCTCTTTAGTAAATACAGATACAAAATATTTATTAAAAATACTACTCATCTCTTCATCACTATTTGTTATTTGACCTGTCTCAGTTTTTAATGGACCTATCCTTTCCCTAGTCTTAGTACGATATAACTGAAAAAAAACCTTTAGGATTTGTCTTTGCTTGCCCTGCTATGCGAACTTCATAGTTTCTTTTTGCTTTCCTTATCTCTTTTTTAACATTTCTAACCAGTTGTACGAATTCCTGTTCTAAAGTGACCTCCCCATTTTTAATCCTTTTGTACCAAGCTCTCTTTTTACCTATAAGGTTCTTCAAATTCTTTGTTATCCACTTTGGGTCATTAGTATACGATCTATTCAATTTGTATGGTATACTACGTTCCTGTGCTTTGTTTAGAATATTCTTAAATAAGTTATATATTGAATCCACATCGAAATCCCCATTTAAGTCACCTATCGCTGGGTTCATGTCTCGCTCCAAGACCGGCCCACACCCCATACCCAAGCCTTTCCAATCAATTTGACCCAAAAAATTTCTTAGGCTATTAAAATCAGCTTTTCGAAAATCTGGCACTTTAACAGAATTTTCTCCTACTGGTCTATTCCATTCTATGCTAAATCTGATTTCTTTGTGATCACTGCTCCCTAGCTCACTCCCTATTTCGATGTCATTAATTTGCGTTTCCCTGTTAGTTAACACTAAATCTAAAATATTATTTTCCCGTGTTGGTTCCTTAATGTGTTGCGTAAGAAAGCAATCGTCAATTAATTCTAGAAAATCTTCTGCTTCACTATTCCCTGTTTTGTTCAACCAGTTTATTCCGCTAAAATTAAAGTCACCCATGACATAAATACTGTTAGATCTAGATGCTCTAGATATTTCATCCCATAGATGCTTTGCTTCCATTCTGTCTAAATTTGGTGGCCTATATATTACTCCTATTATAATATTATTAGCTTTTTCGTTTAATTCAATCCAAATAGTTTCTGTGTGTGGCTCTGTTTTGATTCCCTCTTTGAGACTACATTTCAAATTGTCCCTAACATATATGGCTACTCCACCTCCTCGTCTAATATATCTATCTGTGTGAAATAGTTTAAATCCATATATTTGATATTCAGCTAATAGTTCTCTATTTTCTACATTCATCCACGTTTCGGTAAGTGCAATAATATCTATTTTTTCTGTGCAGACAAGAGCATTTAATTCGTTAATTTTATTTCTTAGACTTCTACTGTTAGTGTAATATACCCTAAGTGAATTGTTATTTTGCGGACCTTCTCTTTCCCTGATCGTTTTGCCAATTCCTTTCTCCCACAAACACATACTTTTATTACCTCCTTCCTCCAAATCAATTCCCATACCTCTATCTACTAACAGTTTAAACCCAAACAAACACCTCTAACCACTTCTTCTAGCGAGTTCGCAACAGCAACAACCCCAGCTCTCGATAGATGCACCCCATCACGAGCATACATTTCATTTCTTCCATAGAAGTGTTCCCAGTTGTCTATGAAAGATATTGCATTTGATTTGCAATATCTTTCCAGCCGGCAATTGACACCAAGTGCCCTCGATATCCATTCATTTCCCACTCCCTTTCTTGGAAGAATGCCACATATGATCGGGATTCCTCCCTTGCTCCTAACTAACTCTATGGCTGTTTTATACCTCTGAATCAGTTCCTCACTCCTGACTCGACCAACATCATTTCCTCCCACGCTAATGCAAATAATGGGATTGTTCCCATTACCAGCCATAATATCATTCATGTTGTTTATAATATCACCAATGCCAGCTCCGGGATAGCAAACCCTTAACCTGTTCCCCCTATCTCTAGCACAAAACGTTCTATCCAAATACCTTATCTGGGAATCTCCCACAACTAATGTTTGCTTAGGTACTTCCTTTACTTTCTGAGGGGCCTGCGCTTCCTTTCTCTTCGTTGCTTTCCCTTTTGCGCGATCCACAGTCTCTCCACAGCACTCGTCCTCCAAAACGTCAAATGAATTTGAAGTTGCTATGGCGTTTGAAGGCGGCTTTATCAAAGTCTTCTTAAGGCCCCTGTCTTTCGCAACTCTCCAAGACGAGGTCCCTTTACTGCTGGTCTCCTCCTTCGTTACTTCTCGTTGTTTTTTAAGCTGACGCACCTCCTCCCGCAGAGAGTCCAACTCTGTCCTCAGGGCTCCCACTAGAGTCACCAGGTCCTTCACTACAACTTCCATATTGCTATGATAATATAACAACACTCAGGAGCTCCAGTTAACACAACCTCTCACTGTGACTTCACCTGACCGACTGATGTAGTAATTAGTCCCCCGACAAAAGATAAAAAATATGTGTGAGACATGAGAGCTGAGGGCAAATATAATTGCATAAATAGAAAATTACTTACAGAAAACACTCTACATGTCGTCAGGCGCAGACAGTCAGAGTGAGAGAGTGTGTTAACTGGAGCTCTGAGGACAGAGTTGGATTCCCTACTGGAGGAAGTACGAAAGCTGAAACAACATCGGGAAGAAATAAGGGAGGCGACCGGTATTAAAAAGACGTCGTCTTGGCAAGTTGAAAAGAACAGGGGCTTTAAGAAGACTTTGACAAAGCCGCCTATTAATATCCTAAAGACTTCTAACGAATCTGCCGCGTTGGAGGACGAGTGCTGTGGTTAGCCTGCAGTTCGTTTGAAAGACAAAGCAACGAAAACTAACGAAGCGCAGGTCCCTCAAGGTACTCAAATGGAAAAGGAAGGAACTAAGCGAATTTTGGTTGTGGGAGATTCCCAGGCAAGGTATTTAGACAGGACGTTTTGTACCAGAGACAGGGGGAACATTGTTAAGGGATTGCTATCCAGGAGCTGGAATTGGAGATATTGCTGACAACATGAAAGATATTATGACGGGAAATGGGAACAAACCCATTATTTGTATAAGTGCATTTGGAAAGGGTGTTGGGCGAGTCAGGAGTAAGGAACTGATAGAGAGGTTTAAGAAAGCCATAGAATTAGTTAGGGGCAAGGGAGGAATCCTTATCACATGTGGTATTCTTCCAAGAAAGGGAGTTGGAAATGAATGGTTGTCGAGGGCACTTGGTGTCAATTGCCGGCTGGAAATATATTGCAAATCAAATGCAATATCTTTCATAGATAACTGGGAACACTTCTATGGAAGAAATGAAATGTATGCTCGGGATGGGGTACATCTATCGAGGGCTGGGGTTGTTGTTGTTCTGAACTCGTTGGAACCAGTGGTTGGAGGCGTTTGTTTGGGTTTGGGTTTAAACTGTTAGTAGATAGTGGTATAGGAATTGATATGGATGAAGGTGGTAATAAAAGTATGTGTTTGTGGGAGAAACAAATTTTGCAAAATGATCAGAGAAAGAGAAGGGTCTCAAAATAACAATACACTTAGGGTATATTACACTAACAGTAAAAGTCTAAGAAACAAAATAAACGATTTAAATACTCTTGTCTGCACAGAAAAAATTGATATTATTGCACTTACCGAAACGTGGATGAATGTAGAAAATAGAGAACTATTAGCTGAATATCAAATAAATGGATTTAAATTATTTCACACATATAGATATATTAGACGAGGAGGTGGAGTAGCCATATATGTTAGGGACAATTTGAAATGTAGTCAAGAAGAGGGAATCAAAACTGAGCCACATACAGAAACTATTTGGATAAAATTAAACGAAAGAGCAAATAATCTTATAATATACAGTTATATACATGCCACTAAACTTAAACAGGATAGAAGCAAAGTATCTAAGGGATGAAGTATCTAGAGCATCTAGGTCTAGCAGTATTTGTGTCATGGGTGACTTTAATTTTAGCTGAATAAATTGGTTTAACGGAACAGGGAATAATGAAACAGAAGACTTTCAAGAATTAATTGAAGATTGCTTTCTTACGCAACACATTAAGGAACCAACGCAGGAAAATAATATTTTAGATTTAGTGTTAACTAACAGGGAAACACAAATTAATGACATCGAAATAGGGAGTGACATAGGAAACAGAGATCACAAAGAAATCAGATTTAGCATACAATGGAATAGATCTGTAGGGGAAAATTCTGTTAAAGTGCCAGATTTTCGAAAAGCTGATTTCAATAACCTAAGAAATTTTTTGGGTCAAATAAATTGGAAAGTCTTGGGCATGGGGGTGGGCCAGTCTTGGAGCGAGACATGAACCCAGCGATAGGTGATGTTAAAGGGAATTTCGATGTGGATTCAATATATATTTTATTTAAAAATATTCTAAGCAAAGCACAGAAATGTAGTATGCCATACAAATTTAGTAGATCGAATACTAATGACCCAAAGTGGATAACAAAGGATCTGAGGAACCTAATAGGTAAAAAGAGAGCGTGGTACAAAAGGATTAGGAATGGGGAAGTCAGTTTAGAACAACTGGTTAGAAATGTTAAAAAACGAGATAAGAAACGCAAAAAGAAACTACGAAGTTTGCATAACAGGGCAAGCAAAGACAAATCCTAAAGGTTTTTTTCAGTTATATCGAACAAAGACTAGGGAAAGGATAGGTCCATTAAAAACTGACAGGTCAAATAACGGATAATGACGAGGAGATGAGTAGTATTTTCAATAAATGTTTTATATCGTTATTTACTAAAGAGGAACTTAACAATATGTCTTCAGCAAAACAAGTCAATGCGGGTGGGGACGAGGACAGGTTGACTAGTTTAGCAGATACCTTGGAGGATGTAATTAAACAAATAGTAAAACTAAAACCAAACAAATCCCCAGGGCCGGATGAAGTGTTTGCCAGGATGCTTAAAGAATGCAAAGAGGAGCTTTGCGAGCTGCTGTCTACCATATTTAAGGAATCAATAAAATAAAATAAGATAGAATGTTTATTCAGGTTAGGTACATACATACAGGAGATTTTACATAATCTTGATCGATATATAGATGGGGCTAGTACATACAATGCCTAAAGCCACTATTATGCAAAGCGTTTCGGGCAGGAAAAACATTAATGATTAAAACTTAATACTAATTGAGCATAAAGAATAAAAAACAATAGAGTTAGGCAGAGTGCCAGAGTAATGGAAGGTTGCTAATGTGGTAAAAATTTTTAGGAAAGGAGATAGATAACTTGCGTCAAACTATCGGCCAGTTAGCCTAACGTTTATTGTGGGAAAGTTACTTGAATCGGTAATTGCAAATACAATTCGTCTTAATCATTAATAGTATATGAGTGGGATTGGGTGGTTATAGAATAGGAGCTGCCTCGTATGGGCCAATAGGCCTTCTGCAGTTACCTTTGTTCTTATGTTCTTATGTTCTTAAGAACATAACATAAGAAAAAAGGTAACTGCAGAAGGCCTATTGGCCCATACGAGGCAGCTTCAATTCTATAACCACCCAATCCCACTCATATACTTGTCCAACCCGCGCTTGAAACAATCGAGGGACACCACCTCCACCACGTTACGCGGTAATTGGTTCCACAAATCAACAACCCTGTTACTGAACCAGTATTTACCCAAGTCTTTCCTAAATCTAAACTTATCCAATTTATACTCATTGTTTCGTGTTCTGTCTTGTGTTGATATTTTTAATACCCTATTAATATCCCCCCTTTTATGTCCATTCATCCACTTGTAAACCTCTATCATGTCACCCCTAACTCTTCGCCTTTCCAGTGAATGCAACTTGAGCTTTGTTAATCTTTCTACATATGAAAGATTTCTAATTTGGGGAATTAACTTAGTCATCCTACGTTGGACACGTTCAAGTGAATTTATATCCATTCTATAATATGGCGACCAAAACTGAACTGCATAATCTAAATGGGACCTAACCAGAGCAAGATATAGCTTAAGAACCACACCAGGTGTCTTGTTACTAACGCTTCGATTAATAAATCCCAGTGTCCTATTCGCCTTATTACGAACATTCATGCATTGATCCTTTTGTTTTAAATTCTTACTAATCATAACTCCCAGATCCCTTTCGCAATCCGACTTCGCAATCTCAACACCATCTAGCTCGTATCTTGTAACTCTATCATCATTACCTAGCCTCAGAACTTTACATTTATCAGCATTAAACTGCATTTGCCAATCATTTGACCATTTCAAACCCCTATCTAGATCAACTTGAAGTGATAGTGAGTCCTCCTCCGAATTAATTTCCCTACCGATTTTCGTATCATCGGCAAATTTGCAAATGTTGCTACTCAAACCTGAATCTAAATCGTTTATATATATTATAAACAACAGAGGTCCCAGGACAGAGCCCTGAGGTACTCCACTAACAACATTATCCCACTCTGACTTAACCCCATTTACACTAACTCTCTGTTTCCTTTGGAATAGCCATGCCCTAATCCAAGTTAATATAGCACCCCCAATACCATGAGCTTCTATTTTTTTTAATTAGTCTTTCATATGGCACTGTATCAAAAGCTTTGCTAAAGTCAAGGTACACAACATCACAATCCTTACCACTATCAACTGTCTCAACTATGCTGGAATAAAAAGTTAGGAAATTTGTTAAACATGAACGGCCATTTGTAAAACCATGTTGCGACTCATTTATTAATTTATGTTTTTCAAGATGGAGACGAATTGTATTTGCAATTATTGATTCAAGTAACTTTCCCACAATAGACGTTAGGCTAATTGGCCGATAGTTTGACGCAAGTGATCTATCTCCTTTCTTAAAAATTGGTACCACATTAGCTACCTTCCATGACTCTGGCACTCTGCTTGACTCTACTGATTTATTAAATATGGTAGACAGTGGCTCGGAAAGCTCCTCTTTGCATTCTTTAAGCACCCTGGCAAACACTTCATCCGGCCCTGGGGATTTGTTTGGTTTTAGTTTTTCTAATTGTTTAATTACATCCTCCCTGGTAACTGCTAAACTAGTCAACCTGTCCTCATCCCCACCCACATAGACTTGTTCGGCTGAAGGCATATTGTTAAGTTCTTCTTTAGTAAATACAGATATAAAATATTTGTTAAAAATACTACTCATCTCCTTGTCATTATCCGTTATTTGACCTGTCTCAGATTTTAATGGACCTATCCTTTCCCTAGTCTTAGTTCGATATAACTGAAAAAACCCTTTAGGATTTAAGAACATAAGAACATAAGAACAAAGGTAACTGCAGAAGGCCTATTGGCCCATACGAGGCAGCTCCTATTCTATAACCACCCAATCCCACTCATATACTTGTCCAACCCGTGCTTGCAACAATCGAGGGACCCCACCTCCACAATGTTACGCGGCAATTTGTTCCACAAATCAACAACCCTGTTACTGAACCAGTATTTACCCAAGTCTTTCCTAAATCTAAACTTATCCAATTTATACCCATTGTTTCGTGTTCTGTCCTGTGTTGATACTTTTAATACCCTATTAATATCCCCCCGGTTATGTCCATTCATCCACTTGTAAACCTCTATCATGTCACCCCTAACTCTTCGCCTTTCCAGTGAATGCAACTTAAGCTTTGTTAATCTTTCTTCATATGAAAGATTTCTAATTTGGGGAATTAACTTAGTCATCCTACGCTGGACACGTTCAAGTGAATTTATATCCATTCTATAATATGGCGACCAAAACTGAACTGCATAATCTAAATGGGGCCTAACTAGAGCAAGATATAGCTTGAGAACCACACCAGGTGTCTTGTTACTAACGCTGCGATTAATAAATCCAAGTGTCCGATTTGCCTTATTACGAACATTTATGCATTGATCCTTTTGTTTTAAATTCTTACTAATCATAACTCCCAGATCCCTTTCGCAATCCGACTTCGCAATCACAACACCATCTAGCTCGTATCTTGTAACTCTATCATCATTACCTAACCTCAGAACTTTACATTTATCAGCATTAAACTGCATCTGCCAATCCTTTGACCATTTCAAAACCCTATCTAGATCAACTTGAAGTGATAGTGAGTCCTCCTCCGAATTAATTTCCCTACCGATTTTCGTATCATCGGCAAATTTGCAAATGTTGCTACTCAAACCTGAATCTAAATCATTTATATATATTATAAACAACAGAGGTCCCAGGACAGAGCCTTGAGGCACTCCACTTACAACATTTTCCCACTCTGACTTGATTCCATTTATACTAACTCTCTGTTTCCTTTGGTATAGCCATGCCCTAATCCAGCTTAATATAGCACCCCCAATACCATGAGACTCTATTTTTTTAATCAGTCTTTCATGTGGCACTGTATCAAAAGCTTTGCTAAAGTCAAGGTATACAACATCGCAATCCTTACCACTATCAACTGCCTCAACAATGCTAGAATAAAAAGATAACAAATTTGTTAAACATGAACGGCCATTTATAAAACCATGTTGCGACTCAATTATTAATTTATGTTTTTCAAGATGAAGACGAATTTTATTTGCTATTATAGATTCGAGTAACTTTCCCACAATAGACGTTAGGCTAATTGGTCGATAGTTAGACGCAAGTGATCTATCTCCTTTCTTAAAAACTGGTATCACATTAGCAACTTTCCAAAACTCTGGCACTCTGCCTGACTCTATTGATTTATTAAATATGGTTGACAGTGGGTCACAAAGCTCCTCTTTGCATTCTTTAAGCACCCTGGCAAACACTTCATCCGGCCCTGGGGATTTGACTTTGCTTGCTCTGCTATGCGAACTTCATAGTTTTATTTTGCTTTCCTAATCTCTTTTTTAACATTTCTAGCCAGTTGTATGAATTCCTGTTCTAACCTGACTTCCCCATTCTTAATCCTTTTGTACCAAGCTCTCTTTTTACCTATAAGGTTCTTTAAATTATTTGTTATCCACTTTGGGTCATTAGTATTCGACCTATTCAAGTTGTATGGTATACTACGTTCCTGTGCTTTGTTTAGAATATTCTTAAATAAGTTATATATTAAATCCACATCGAAATCCCCTTTTACGTCACCTATCGCTGGGTTCATGTCTCGCTCTAAGACCGGCCCACACCCCATACCCAAGAGTTTCCAATCTATTTGACCCCAAAAAATTCTTAGGCTATTAAAATCAGCTTTTCGAAAATCTGGCACTTTAACAGAATTTTCTTCTACAGGTCTATTCCATTCTATGCTAAATTTGATTACTTTGTGATCACTGTTTCCTAGCTCACTCCCTATTTCGATGTCATTAATTTGTGTTTCCCTGTTAGTTAACAGTAAATCTAAAATATTTTTTTCCAGCGTTGGTTCCTTAATGTGTTGCGTAAGAAAGCAATCGTCACTTAATTCTAGAAAATCTTCTGCTTCACTATTCCCTGTTTTGTTCACCCAGTTTATTCCACTAAAATTAAAGTCACCCATGACATAAATACTGTTAGATCTAGATGTTCTAGATATTTCATTCCATAGATGCTTTGCTTCCATTCTGTCTAAATTTGGTAGCCTATATATAACTCCTATTATAATATTATTGGCTTTTTCGTTTAATTCTATCCAAATAGTTTCTGTGTGGCTCAGTTTTGATTCCCTCTTTGAGACTACATTTCAAATTGTCCCTAACATATATGGCTACTCCCCCTCCTCGTCTAATATATCTATCTGTGTGAAATAGTTTGAATCCATTTATCTGATATTCAGCTAATAGTTCTCTATTTTCTACGTTCATCCACGTTTCGGTAAGTGCAATAATATCTATTTTTTCTGTGCAGACAAGAGCATTTAATTCATTATTTTTATTTCTTAGACTTCTACTGTTAGTGTAATATATCCTAAGTGAATTGTTATTTTGAGGCCCTTTTCTTTTCCTGATCATTTTGCCAATTTTTTTCTCCCACGAACACATACTTTTATTACCTCCTTCCTCCAAATCAATTCCCATACCACTATCTACTAACAGTTTAAACCCAAACAAACACCTCTAACCACTGGTTCCAACGAGTTCACAACAGCAACAACCCCAGCCCTCGATAGATGCACCCCATCACGAGCATACATTTCATTTCTTCCATAGAAGCGTTCCCAGTTGTCTATGAAAGATATTGCATTTGATTTGCAATATCTTTCCAGCCGGCAATTGACACCAAGTGCCCTCGACATACATTCATTTCCCACTCCCTTTCTTGGAAGAATGCCACATATGATCGGGATTCCTTCCTTGCTCCTAACTAATTCAATGGCTGTCCTAAATCTCTGCATTAGTTCCTCACTCCTAACTTCTATGGAAGAAATAAAATGTATGCTCGTGATGGGGTGCATCTATCGAGGGCTGGGGTTGTTGCTGTTGTGAACTCGTTGGAACCAGTGGTTAGAGGTGTTTGTTTGGGTTTAAACTGTTAGTAGATAGTGGTATGGGAATTGATTTGGAGGAAGGAGGTAATAAAAGTATGTGTTTGAGGGAGAAAGGAATTGATAAAATGATCAGGGAAAATGAAGGGCCTCAAAATAACAATTCACTTAGGGTATATTACACTAACAGTAGAAGTCTAAGAAATAAAGTAAACGAATTAAATGCTCTTGTCTGCACAGAAAAAATAGGTATTATCGCGCTTACCGAAAACTGGATGAATGTAGAAAATAGAGAACTATTAGCTGAATATCAAATAAATGGATTTAAACTATTTCACACAGATAGATATATATTAGACGAGGAGGGGGAGTCGCCATATATGTTAGGCACAATTTGAAATGTAGTCTCAAAGACGGAATCAAAACTGAGCTATATATAGAAACTATTTGGATAGAATTAAAAGAAAAAGCAAATAATATTATAATAGGAGTTATATATAGGCCACCAAATTTAGACAGATTGGAAGCAAAGCATCTATGGGATGAAATATCTAGAGCATCTAGATCTAACAGTATTTATGTCATGGGTGACTTTAATTTTAGTGGAATAAACTGGTTGAACAAAACAGGGAATAATAAAGCAGAAAATTTTCTAGAATTAATTGACGATTGCTTTCTTACGCAACACATAAAGGAACCAACGCGGGAAAATAATATTTTAGATTTAGTGTTAACTAACAGTGAAACACGAATTAAGGACATCGAAATAGAGAGTGAGCTAGGGAACAGTGATCATAAAGAAATCAGATTTAGCATAAAATGGAATAGATCTATAAGAGAAAATAATGTTAAAGTTCCTGATTTTCGAAAACTAATTTCAATAACCTAAGAAATTTATTTGGTCAAATAGATTGGAAAGTCTTGGGTATGGGGTGTGGGCGGGTCTTGAAGCTAGACGTGAACCCGGCGATAGGTGACGTAAAAGGGGTTTTCGATGTAGACTCAAAATACAACCTATTTAAAAATATTCTAAGCGAAGCCCAGGAACGTAGTATACCATATAAATTGAATAGATCGAATACTAATGATCCAAAGTGGATAACAAAGGATCTGAAGAAATGCTCTAATCAAAGGATCTCAAATGCTCTAATCTTTCTAACAAACGTGACTTAACATAAGCTTACCCCTTCCATTTATCTTTCTTTTTCTCTTTCCTTTTCTTTCTCTCTTCTCCCCTTTTTCTGTGCATTGTCTTCTCCTACGCTCCCTTGCTATCCTCTTCTTATTCCTATTACTTTCTCCTTCGGTAGGAGGAGAAAGTAAGAATTTCAGCCCAAGCTGCTGAAATTAAGAGTCGGAAGGTGAATGCAACTGTGCTGAGTAGGAATGAGGAAAGATGTGGACATACTGAGGACGGGAGTATAGCGTCAAGTGGTCCACGAGCACAGAGGCATAGGGATAGTGGAGTTAAGTTGTTTGAGATGTCAAGAGTTGACATGTTTCACAGAAAACGTGGAGGAGAGATAATGAAGAAGAGTAATAGCCGAGAAAATGAAAGGAGAAGAGACAGTATGTGTGGAGAGATGCTTACGAGCACTCTAGGAGAGGTAGAGCGACATGTATGGCCGAGTGCTGTTGAGTGTAGTACAGTGCTTGAAGGAACTTTTAGGGAACGAAGAAGAGTTGAAGGAGAAGAAATGGAGTTGTATAGAGGTGAGAAGTGTGGGAAGAGGATGATGATGCAAGCATGGAGGAATAGAAGAAAGCCGAGGACTCGATGGAAGTCAAACAGGACGATGTCTCGAATATATGAGGAGACGAAAGGGAGGATCGTCGGTGAAGACGAGGGAGTGAAGTATGAGGACTGGAGACGAAAGTATAATGGCAGAAGATGGAAGTGTGAACACGACAGAGGAGGTACAGACAGCAGATGTCTGACTCTGGACGTGAAGAGAAGAAGACGAGGAAACGGAGGGTGGAGACAATAAGTAGAGTGGACCGAGGGAGTGCAGGCGTCCTAGGAGGACAGCCTAGCCAAGAGGTGTCAGAGAGGTCAAATCGTTTATGAGAAGATCATGTTTCTGGAGAGAGGTGAGCCAGATGTTGCAAGGAGCAACGAACTAGTTGTAGACTCCTACGGGAGTATGTAAACAGACTAACCGGTCGAACCAATCGGTTGAAGAACGAGACAGTGTAGTGGCGGATGTATTATCCCGAGCTTTGCCACTGGAATAACTCTCAAAAATAAGGGGAGGGGAGTGTTATGATCTCAGCCTACAGGAGAAACGAGTCTCCCTCCTTGAGAGTTATTCATCAAGCCTGACCTGATTAGAAGGTCTAGCAAATATTGAGGTGATAACCCATATGAAAAATAGTATGGTGGATTCAATGAGCAGTTTAAGATTATGGGCGATGAGGAAGAAAACAAATAAATGACCACATCTCCTAGCCATCTCTTGGCTAGGAGATGTGGACATTTTGCTGGAGGCCTGAGGCTCGCTTCTGGAAGGGCTTTGCCCTCACTTGAGTGCCAGACATCGCAGGGGAAAGATGCGCTCCGTTGAGCTCCCGTCAGAAGGGAACCCCTAGTGATATATCTCGAAGAGAAGAGAAGTGTGCAGACGTACCAGCTGTGGAATCGAGCTGGGGACGTGTGGTCTCAAGTCGTGGGCGATGAGAAGTGTTTATTAAATCGCCCAGAGGCATTATTGTGGGCCGTGGAAGCATCGTGACCAGACGCCGTCAGAGGGAGAAGCGCCCTCGACCAGTTAATCTGTGGTAAGCACGATATACGCCAGTTCATAGTGATTGCTTGTAGTTGGTCGTGTGCCCAGCGACAGAAGCGATGTTTATTTATAAGTTAGACATGTTTTAATAAGGCAGAAGGCCTGAAATAAGAGAGTGAAGAGGGAGGAACACGGAGCGACGTCCGTCCCCTCTGAGCTCTGACAGACGACTGAGGGAGCCCGGCTCCTGACGGAGGAAGACCCTCCCAGCGAGTGAGGACCGCCGCCAGGCGAGGTGGAGTATGGACCCGCCCAAAACGGGGGAGTCCACTCTCACTGTATGTAGAGGACAGATAGAGGTTTGAGGCAAGCATATTGTGTGGATATTTTTGTTTATGTGTTAAAGGGGAAACATTTTATTGGAGTGTCGATGGGTTGCAGGTTTGTCTTTGGGGAAGAAGTTGCTGAGAACTTCGAAGCCAGCATAGATGAAGTAATTGATGAGACTCCAAGGTAGTGAAGCAGAGGACCTCGAGCTGTGAGAAGTAGTGAAGAGGAGTGTCACGTGCTTCTGTAGAGGTGGTGAAGCACCATGGTTGCTCGAGGAAACTTCATGGTGTAGCAGCCAGGAGAGCTGCGGAGGAACCTAGCAGAAGGGTGAAGCACCGTAGTTGCTCAAGGAAACTTCATGATAGCAGCCTGGAAGAGCTGCAGAGGATCCTGGTAGTGAAGCCCGGAAGAACCTGAAGATATCAGGGTAGTGAACTTCCAGAGGTGGAAGGGAAGTTCTGGTGGATTACTTGTAGGGAGTTGATAGTGTTTGGTTGTCATTAGCGTGCAAGACGCAGTGAGAGGTGAGTGGTTGTTTGCATTCTTATGTCAAGGAGTGTTTTACACTGAAGTTTAGAGTTACAGTCGTAGGCTGGATTACCTACAGATGTATGCGTTATAGGACTGACAGTGATAGATTGATCATTGCTGTGTATCAATGAACATTTATACTGATATATGTTATTGCATTCAAATGCTGATTTTCTATATATATATATTATCTTGCTGATGGTGCAACAGTGTATGTACACTTGATCAACTTGAGGTGGTTGATAGTATCAGGTGGTGAACCAGGAGATAGGATACCACTTGATAAGCTGATAATAGAGTTCTGATGGTGTTGGAGTGCAACCTGATTGTAATATTATAGAGTACAGGATTCATTATTATTATATGTGTGTATGTATTGTGTATGTGCTTCGTCCAGTAAATGTATCCCAATTTGCTGGTGTTTGCCCTTGTCCTAGTGAGGCTTCCCATGAAATAGTACAGAAGAAGAGAGAGAGAGAGAAAGAACCAGGAACCACTGCTGTGGGCAGGGTAGGAGGTAATACTAGTAAGTCATAGGGGATTGAGGAGATCATATCTCATAAGGAGAGAGTGGGGAGTCACAGCGGCTCGAGTGGGTGTGTGCACGTGACAACGAGGCTAAGTGTTGGAGCTGCATCCCCTAAACGTGTGACGTTGAGCCCCTCTCCAAGAGCCAGAAGCGCCAAGGGTGATCTCCTAGTATAAGAACTCTACCGAGTTGTGGGTTGGGTTGTCCATAGAGAAGGATCAACGACGACAACACCAACCAACCCACAAGACTATAATACCGTGCTACATGGACACTCCGTCCTGAATAGCTAAATCTTTAACAACAACAACTGTCCAGCAGACGGGAGACATCTCCCGTCACGCAGGGTGCAGTCGCACCTCCACAGATATCCAGTATCATCTATTGATACTGGAAATGGCTCAAAAGGGCCACCACTTATGGGCTATTCATGCCCAAGCCACCTTTTGGGTGGCTTAATCTTCTCTCTCTCTCTCTCTGTCCTCATCACAATCGACTTGAGAATGGTCCAGGACGGACCGAAACGTCGTCGTCCCTTCAACTTCTAGTGTGTGGTCTGGTCAACATACTTCAGCCACGTTATTGTGACTCATCACCTGCATATGGATCTGAAGAACCTTATAGCTAAAAAGAGAGCGTGGTACGAAAGGATTTAGAATGGGGAAGTCAGTTTAGAACAGGAATTCGTAAAACTGGTTAGAAATACTAAAAAAGAGATTAGGAAAGCAAAAAGAAACTATGAAGTTCGCATAGTAGAGCAAGCAAAGACAAATCCTAAAAAATTTTTCCAGTTATTTAAAGACAAAGATTAGGGAAACGATAGGTCCATTAAAAACTGAGACAGGTCAAATAACAGATAATGATGAAGAGATGAGTAGTATTTTTAATAAATATTTTATATCTGTATTTACTAAAGAGGAACTTAACAATATGCCTTCAGCCGAACAAGTCTGTGTGGGTGGGGACGAGGACAGGTTGACTAGTTTAGCAGTTACCAGGGAGAATGTAATTAAACAAATAGTTAAACTCAAACCAAACAAATCCCCAGGGCCGGATGAAGTGTTTGCCAGGGTGCTTAAAGTGTGAGATTTTTTTTTCTTTGACAGATTATCAAAAGAATTAAGTCCTATTGATGTTACGTTAATCGCAACTACCTCGCAAGAGAGGCAGACCTTAAACAGCAAGAGCTGTCAGTGGCAGATATTTAATCTTAAAGCCTAAGATCATAGGACCGCGGGAGCAAACTGCCAGGCGAAACCATTCGGGTAACACCTGTCACTTAGGTCGCTGGCTCCTCCTAGTTGACAACTAATAAAGGGTAGCCGACGGATTCTCACCTCTTATTTATAGAAGTGTGGTGCTGTGCAATGGACTCGAGCTTTAGATACAGACTTAATATGAACATAAGCAGGCAAAGCGTTGCAGAACATAAAATGTGGGGCAGTAATATTGGAAGGTTTGACGTAAACGACCGCTTCTATTAAAAACAATTTATTCACAAAACAAAACTAAAACTACTACACAGTGAATTTACATTACTTTACTGTCACTCCAGTGGCACATTAAAGGACAGCTAATCAACAGCCTGATGGACCCTCGGTCTCCTTATCCCGTCGTCGCTGACTGAACAATGACACTAACTGAACAAAGTGGTGCCCACTGGTGACGCAAGCTTGCAATCAATATTGTCACGGCTTCATGGTGACCGATACTATAATCACAAAAACTTGACTGGCGCTCGCTGCCCACAACGAGGTACCAAGGTGGTTAATCCAAGAATGATAACCCCTTATAAAAAATCTTAGGTTAACACTTGTCTCTCAGGACAATCAAAACAAAAGTTACTCTAATTGAATTTAAACAATTACGTTAACACACACGTGTCTCAACGGCACTTAAATGGCAGCAATAACTCGTACATCAATTAATTACATCAACTTGAAAGTCAAGCATTCGGTGAGTAATTCCCAATTAATTACTGAATACAACAGCCTATTAATTCAGACGAGTATTGACAAAGCCTACTGTCTCTCAACTGACAGTTCTCTTCCGGTCTTACGACAAGATTACCTTAACGAGGGTAGACTACTGTACCACACACAATGTTCCAATACTCCGTGTAAACACCAACATTAACGCAGGGGGCCTCGTAGCCTGGTGGATAGCGTGCAGGACTCGTAATTCTGTGGCGCAGGTTCGATTCCCGCACGAGGCAGAAACAAATGGGCAAAGTTTCTTTCACCCTAAGTGCCCCTGTTACCTAGCAGTAAATAGGTACCTGGGAGTAAGTCAGCTGTCACGGGCTGCTTCCTGGGGTGTGTGTGTGTGTGTGTGTGTGTGGTGTAGGAAAAAAAAAAAAAAAAAAAAAAAAAAAAAAAAAAAAGTAGTTAGTAAACAGTTGATTGACAGTTGAGAGGCGGGCCGAAAGAGCAAAGCTCAACCCCCGCAAAAACACAACTAGTAAACACCTGGTGAATTCACTAAGTGGCGATTACTAATTCTCCTTAATTAGCTACGAGTGCTTAATCACTCTGTCTGCAGACAGAGCTGATCAGTCCAACGAATTACGGAAGCTTAATTACAGCGCAATTGACTCCGATCATAACAGACCGTCAACCCCCTTACGTTAATCACTCAATTAACGACAGCTCGTTAAATCGTTAACACTACGTTAGTCTTCACTTGACAATTCCTCCACTGCGTGAACTTCACTGTGACTGTTGCCTTTACACGTCCCTACGTTAATCACAACAATGTTCAACGAACAAGTGACCTAGTTAAGTAAATCGTGACCCCCGGTGACGTTAACTGACTTTAATTCTCACGAATCCTTCACAGTACACAACGCCTTCCACCAAGGTCAAACTTGTCTACGGTTTACACACAGTACAACACAGTACATCCTTGCCACTCACGGCAAAACTTGTAAATGACTTTCCCCAGTAAATTATCCACCAATAATTCACACTTTACCACAACACAACAGTAAAATATATAACCAAGGGAAATCTCCCTGTTACCACTTTTCACTGCTGAAAAAGGGAATCAAATTACAGCGAATACATACACGGCACATGGAAAAAAAAAGAGAAGTAAATAACTCACTTTACTCTACCTCTGAATGTGTCACTAGGTGTCTTCACACACGTCATAAATCACAGTTGGGCCCAACCTCAACTTGATGACGGCAACAGGGTAGACTCACACGTCTCCAATTCCCATTCACCTCCCCAGGGACAGAGGACAGACGGAACACTGGGGGCGAACCCAGCTTCAGAGTTTTATTACCCAAACGGAAACAGTGTACTTACATCAATGGCCCGCAACCTTCTTTCACTCACACATACACGTCAATCACACTCCCACTGCTGCTGCTGGATGATGACGTAGGCGTCCTCACTTCCTACACGTGGTCAGGTGGAGCACAGGGTCCTAGACCACGGGGTTAGCTCTACACACACAGAGACCAGGATGGCGCAGACACACCGGCACAGGCAGCCAAGGTTAGCGCACAACAGCAGGAATGCGGTACCACGCCCCTTCCACTTGACACAGTACCCCAGGATACGACGGTACACGGTGTTACACGGTACACGAGACCCGAGACGGAGTCCTTCACTGTTCCTCAGAATTATAACATTTAAAGTTTCTCTCATAACACTGAAACCTTTTCTAGCACGTCTCACAGCAGTATCTTCAAGCACAGATACGATGGACGGCGGATGTCGTTTTCGTATCCCGATAATTAACGCCTCACTCAGTCCAGTTCCTCTAAGATGGCGTCCCACAATTACGCGGCTAGATGACAAGTTCACACGGCTCGATACAAGCCCCTTTCCGATTACCGGATTCTTACGCACGGCACATGGAAAGATAGCAAGATGTAGGCGTGACTTTAGTAACGTTGCAAGCGGTATTTCCCGATGCTTGGCTTAGCACGGGAAACACGTCGTCAGGGAGCAACGTCCTAGGTAAGAATGTCTTTCCCGCCAATATCATGCCTGGGGTACCATGCAGTACCCCTCAGCATCTTGGCCAATCACGGTTCAGCATTTCTGAGGCCCAGCCCCTCAGCCAATCCCGCACCTGCCCCATGACGCTACCCCCTCTCTCACGAGGTGGACACGTGATAGGGGGGGGTGGTCTACGGCCGTTAACCCCCCATACCTCCCTCTCTACACTTGACTTGTACAAAAATTTCCCTGAAATCAACTCCCTCCTGTAATTTCCTTCACAGACCTGATACAGCGATCAGAATGACATCAATGGCTAGCAAATGTCATGGGCTGTCCAACGACACCCAACACGACTGTGGAAAAGTTATATTCAGAAAGTTGAATCACGGTGCACATCACTGGTGCACTATGCAATTTCGTACTTAATTCAGTGCACGAGAGAGCAGGGAAAATATGTCCCCTGACATAAAGAATGCAAAGAGGAGCTTTGCGACCCACTGTCTACCATATTTAATAAATCAATAGAGTTGATTTGTGGAACCAATTACCGCGTAACGTGGTGGAGGTGGTGTCCCTCGATTGTTTCAAGCGCGGGTTGGACAAGTATATGAGTGGGATTGGGTGGTTATAGATAGGAGCTGCCTCGTATGGGTCAATAGGCCTTCTGCAGTTACCTTTGTTCTTATGTTCTTATTATAAACGCACCTGTGCCTTTTCCATAGCATTAGTGAGAAATATGGCATATGACTAACATTAGTGTAAAACGACTCAAATTCTCACCATTTTACTATAAAAAAAATTGTCGGTAATTGTTTCCCATGAACCTTGGCAGGAGTGAATATTTACAAACCCTCCTCCTGTTAAGATATTACTTTTTGTAATTATGTGGACCATCGAACACACATAGACTTTATGCTCAATTATATTGTAGAATTTAGTACTGTTAATTATAGAAAGTATTTATGCTGGCGAGAACGTCGAAATTATGGGAGTTAAGCTCACTATGAGGAACTCAACGCTGTCCATTTTCAATGTATACAAGAGCCAGAGAGAACATGACATGGATCTCTCAACAATCTTTGAAATAGCAGTCACTACACCTACTATCATCTCTGGTGACTTCAACGCTCATAGTAAATTACTTCTTGATTCACCAAGAACCAACGGAAGACATATTGAACATCTTTTGGATGAAGTGCCAGAAATCAGTCTGCTTAATTCGACGGAACCAACCCACACTGGTGGGGGAAAGTTGGATCTCACGTTTGTTTCCACCAGTGTTTATGAGTTGTGTCATTGGTCAGTGGATCATGTTCTGACTAGTGACCACTTTGCCACAAAAACAGTTATTAATATAGCACTACCTCCTAGACCTCCAGCTCCCGACCCCGGATGGGACTTTAATCAAAGCAGATTGGACGAAGTTTCAGGAAGCTCTCGAAACTTGGCACCAAAACTACACTCCTCCTGACAACACCGAAGAAATGGAAAAAGATTTAGTAAATGCAATACATAGAGCAGCAAATCACGCCATCCCCAAGAGGAAAACAATCACCCAACAACACAAGGACCATTGGTATTACTGTGATAGGATCAAAGAGCTACATAACAGACTAAATCGTGCACGAAAGAATTTCAGAAGAGATAGAACCGAAGCTAATCTAGGACTTCTTAGAGCTGTCCGAGATCATGTGCACGAAGAAACAGCAAAAATCCAAGAAGAAAAATGGCTCGAGTGGTGTGCCAAGCTAAATCAGCATACGTCCTTGGGCAACATCTGGAGGCAGATCAACAAGGACAAAGGAAAATCGTGCAATTATAGTTCCCAATCCAAAACCTAAAGACCCAGGAAATCCAAGACCCATCTCATTAACAAGCTGTCTGGCTAAAACTGCAGAAAGAATGGCTCTTAATCGAATTGAATGGAAAGCCAATCCACTACACCAAAATATGTTTGCTTACAGAAAAGGTGTTGGAACCACAGAATGCCTTACCTCCCTCCTGGATAAAATCAATGACAAACCTGGAATCCATATTTTTCTAGACCTTGAAAAAGCCTTCGAGTTAGCCAGTGCTCCAGCTACACTGTGCTGCCTTGTGGATAAGAAAATCAAAGGACACGCTCTTCCTTATGCCAAAGGAAGCCTGCTTAACCGAGAAGCTAAAGTCAAATTCCAAGGAAAACATCGACCTCAAAGAGGCTGGAAAATGGAACTCCGCAGGGAGGAATACTAAGCCCCTTCCTCTTCAACTGTCTCATGTAACAATTCATGAAGCTCAAGCTACCAAAAGCCAAACTTCTTAACTATGCAGAAGACTTTGTGGTCATCATCAATGGCAAAGGTGCAAGGAACCATGCACAAAAATGCCTAGATATTATCAGCAAGGAAGCGGAACGCATAGCAGTGAAAATAAACAGCAATAAAACAAAAGCAATGGCCGTTAAAATGAGAACTGAAGACATCAGACTGGCAATACAAGGACAAGAAATTGAGTGGGTTACCTCTTTTCAATACCTAGGAGTTATAATAGACAACCAGTTGAAATTCACTTAAGAAATTGAATATCTTCGGCAACGCTGTAAAGCCAGAAACTCAGCTTTGCGCTCTGACCAGTCTTAGAGAAGGTGCATCTCTACCAGTACTCAAAATGTACTACGTTCAAGCAGTTAGGTCACTCATCGACTATGCTGCTCCTGCTCTTACATCCCTCAGTGATAACCAATGGGAGAAACTGGAAGTGTCTCAAAATGATGCTCTGCGAACAATGCTTGGAGCACCTATATGGACGCGTAGAGAGAACCTTAGAATGGAAACAAATTTACCAGCATTAGAAAACAGGATGAAACAAAGGATAGCCACCATAATAGGAAAACTTACTGGAACAACTGCCAGGCTGTCAATCAAAGACAGCATACAGAGATCCTTTCAGAAAAACCTACAGTATAGAACAAACTCATGGATGGATAATGTGGTCAAGATTTTAGAGAAAATGGACATGAAATGGACCATTAAAAACAAAGGGGAAGATAGACCATATCAACACTTTCGACAGCCTCCTCCATGGGAAGAATCGACTCTAAAGATAATCATTGAAAGATTATCAGTTAAAAAATCAGCATGTGACCCGCAGAGGCTCAAGGAAGTAATAGAGCAACAAATGGAAACTATCTCTAGACCCACAACGACTCACATCTTCACAGACGGATCAGTTGATCAAGAAAAAGGTTCTGCTGGGGCAGCAGTTTACACTGCCAACCATGAAGCTTACTGGAGCATGAATAGTGGGTGCTCAACATTGCAAACAGAATTATATGCCCTGAAGGAGGCAATAAACTATACCATTGAGAATAATTTACATGATGTCATCATTCATACAGACTCTAAATCTTCGCTCCAGGCATTGCTATCCAGTCAGCACAGAGATAATATACATCTCCTCACAGAAATTCAACATATAGGAAAAGATGCCCATAATCGAGGTCTGTCAATCACCCTAAATTGGATACCAAGTCACATTGGCATAAAGGGTAATGAAAAGGCAGACTCACTAGCAAAAACTGCCACTGCTCTACCTGTTGTACAGGTTCAAATCCCTCCAAGTTTCTCACAGATAAAGGAGCAAATCAAGAAGAAAATATTCTCAACTATCAAAAGTCGCCACAGAGCCAAAGTAGCGGAAGGAAGATCCACTGCGATATGGTATAAACAAGCACTGGTTACTCCTCTTTCAAGCCTGGCAAAAAGATATCCAGAGACATTGCAGTAGCCATACACAGACTCAGACTTGGGTACAAGTGCTGCTGGGAGGTAATGAACCCAATAGTTAAAGAGTGTCACATCTGTGAAACTGAGGCAGAGGCGCCGCTATTGCACTACTTACTAGAATGTGAAGCTACTGAACCCCTGCGCATCAAACTCAACATTAATCGAACGACAGCAGCTGCATTAGATGCACATTCCACCGGGACTACAATGATTAGAAAAGCTGTTGAGGAATGGGACTCATTAGTGAGCATTCTGCATCTACATCCGCCACCAAGATAATGTTAATAAAAAAAGATTAAAACCAGTGCAATAAAACAGAAGCGACAAAATAAGCAGGGAAAAAGGAGAAGTCCTCTCCTCCATTTTAAACTTAGACCTAAATATCACAGGAAAAAGGTTATCATGTATATCACCAAACTCAATTACGGGCTCACCATAGCCCGTGTGCTATGATCTCAGCCTACAGGAGAAACGAGTCTCCCTCCTTGAGAGTTATTCATCAAGCCTGACCTGATTAGAAGGTCTAGCAAATATTGAGGTGATAACCCATATGAAAAATAGTATGGTGGATTCAATGAGCAGTTTAAGATTATGGGCGATGAGGAAGAAAACAAATAAATGACTGGCTAGGAGATGTGGACATTTTGCTGGAGGTGTGAGGCTCGCTTCTGGAAGGGCTTTGACCTCACTTGAGTGCCAGACATCGCAGGGGAAAGCTGCGCTCCGTTGAGCTCCCGTCAGAAGGGAACCCCTAGTGATATATCTCGAAGAGAAGAGAAGTGTGCAGACGTACCAGCTGTGGAATCGAGCTGGGGACGTGTGGTCTCAAGTCGTGGGCGATGAGAAGTGTTTATTAAATCGCCCAGAGGCATTATTGTGGGCCGTGGAAGCACCGTGACCAGACGCTGTCAGAGGGAGAAGCGCCCTCGACCAGTTAATCTGTGGTAAGCACGATATACGCCAGTTCATAGTGATTGCTTGTAGTTGGTCGTGTGCCCAGCGACAGTAGCGATGTTTATTTATAAGTTAGACATGTTTTAATAAGGCAGAAGGCCTGAAATAAGAGAGTGAAGAGGGAGGAACACGGAGCGACGTCCGTCCCCTCTGAGCTCTGACAGACGACTGAGGGAGCCCGGCTCCTGACGGAGGAAGACCCTCCCAGCGAGTGAGGACCGCCGCCAGGCGAGGTGGAGTATGGACCCGCCCAAAACGGGGGAGTCCACTCTCACTGTATGTAGAGGACAGATAGAGGTTTGAGGCAAGCATATTGTGTGGATATTTTTGTTTATGTGTTAAAGGGGAAACATTTTATTGGAGTGTCGATGGGTTGCAGGTTTGTCTTTGGGGAAGAAGTTGCTGAGAACTTTGAAGCCAGCATAGATGAAGTAATTGATGAGACTCCAAGGTAGTGAAGCAGAGGACCTCGAGCTGTGAGAAGTAGTGAAGAGGAGTGTCACGTGCTTCTGTAGAGGTGGTGAAGCACCATGGTTGCTCGAGGAAACTTCATGGTGTAGCAGCCAGGAGAGCTGCGGAGGAACCTAGCAGAAGGGTGAAGCACCGTAGTTGCTCAAGGAAACTTCATGATAGCAGCCTGGAGGAGCTGCAGAGGATCCTGGTAGTGAAGCACGGAAGAACCTGAAGATATCAGGGTAGTGAACTTCCAGAGGTGGAAGGGAAGTTCTGGAGGATTACTTGTAGGGAGTTGATAGTGTTTGGTTGTCATTAGCGTGCAAGATGCAGTGAGAGGTGAGTGGTTGTTTGCATTCTTATGTCAAGGAGTGTTTTACACTGAAGTTTAGAGTTACAGTCGTAGGCTGGATTACCTACAGATGTATGCGTTATAGGACTGACAGTGATAGATTGATCATTGCTGTGTATCAATGAACATTTATACCGATATATGTTATTGCATTCAAATGCTGATTTTCTATATATATATATTATCTTGCTGATGGTGCAACAGTGTATGTAGACTTGATCAACTTGAGGTGGTTGATAGTATCAGGTGGTGAACCAGGAGATAGGATACCACTTGATAAGCTGATAATAGAGTTCTGATGGTGTTGGAGTGCAACCTGATTGTAATATTATAGAGTATAGGATTCATTATTATTATATGTGTGTATGTATTGTGAATGTGCTTCGTCCAGTAAATGTATCCCAATTTGCTGGTGTTTGCCCTTGTCCTAGTGAGGCTTCCCATGAAATAGTACAGAAGAAGAGAGAGAGAGAGAAAGAACCAGGAACCACTGCTGTGGGCAGGGTAGGAGGTAATACTAGTAAGTCATAGGGGATTGAGGAGATCATATCTCATAAGGAGAGAGTGGGGAGTCACAGCGGCTCGAGTGGGTGTGTGCACGTGACAACGAGGCTAAGTGTTGGAGCCGCATCCCCTAAACGTGTGACGTTGAGCCCCTCTCCAAGAGCCAGAAGCGCCAAGGGTGATCTCCTAGTATAAGCACTCTACCGAGTTGTGGGTTGGGTTGTCCATAGAGAAGGATCAACGACGACAACACCAACCAACCCACAAGACTATAATACCGTGCTACATGGACACTCCGTCCTGAATAGCTAAATCTTTAACAACAACAACTGTCCAGCAGACGGGAGACATCTCCCGTCACGCAGGGTGCAGTCGCACCTCCACAGATATCCAGTATCATCTATTGATACTGGAAATGGCTCAAAAGGGCCACCACTTATGGGCTATTCATGCCCAAGCCACCTTTTGGGTGGCTTAATCTTCTCTCTCTCTCTCTGTCCTCATCACAATCGACTTGAGAATGGTCCAGGACGGACCGAAACGTCGTCGTCCCTTCAACTTCTAGTGTGTGGTCTGGTCAACATACTTCAGCCACGTTATTGTGACTCATCACCTGCATATGGATCTGAAGAACCTTATAGTTAAAAAGAGAGCGTGGTACGAAAGGATTTAGAATGGGGAAGTCAGTTTAGAACAGGAATTCGTAAAACTGGTTAGAAATATTAAAAAAGAGATTAGGAAAGCAAAAAGAAACTATGAAGTTCGCATAGTAGAGCAAGCAAAGACAAATCCTAAAAAAAAATTTCCAGTTATTTAAAGACAAAGATTAGGGAAACGATAGGTCCATTAAAAACTGAGACAGGTCAAATAACAGATAATGATGAAGAGATGAGTAGTATTTTTAATAAATATTTTATATCTGTATTTACTAAAGAGGAACTTAACAATATGCCTTCAGCCGAACAAGTCTGTGTGGGTGGGGACGAGGACAGGTTGACTAGTTTAGCAGTTACCAGGGTGAATGTAATTAAACAAATAGTTAAACTCAAACCAAACAAATCCCCAGGGCCGGATGAAGTGTTTGCCAGGGTGCTTAAAGTGTGAGATTTTTTTTTCTTTGACAGATTATCAAAAGATTTAAGTCCTATTGATGTTACATTAATTGCAACTACCTCGCAAGAGAGGCAGACCTTAAACAGCAAGAGCTGCCAGTGGCAGATATTTAATCTTAAAGCCTAAGATCATAGGACCGCGGGAGCAAACTGCCAGGCGAAACCATTCGGGTAACACCTGTCACTTAGGTCGCTGGCTCCTCCTAGTTGACAACTAATAAAGGATAGCCGACGGATTCTCACCTCTTATTTATAGAAGTGTGGTGCTGTGCAATGGACTCGAGCTTTAGATACAGACTTAATATGAACATAAGCAGGCAAAGCGTTGCAGAACATAAAATGTGGGGCAGTAATATTGGAAGGTTTGACGTAAACGACCGCTTCTATTAAAAACAATTTATTCACAAAACAAAACTAAAACTACTACACAGTGAATTTACATTACTTTACTGTCACTCCAGTGGCACATTAAAGGACAGCTAATCAACAGCCTGATGAACCCACGGTCTCCTTATCCCGTCGTCGCTGACTGAACAATGACACTAACTGAACAAAGTGGTGCCCACTGGTGACGCAAGCTTGCAATCAATATTGTCACGGCTTCACGGTGACCGATACTATAATCACAAAAACTTGACTGGCGCTCGCTGCCCACAACGAGGTACCAAGGTGGTTAATCCAAGAATGATAACCCCTTATAAAAAATCTTAGGTTAACACTTGTCTCTCAGGACAATCAAAACAAAAGTTACTCTAATTGAATTTAAACAATTACGTTAACACACACGTGTCTCAACGGCACTTAAATGGCAGCAATAACTCGTACATCAATTAATTACATCAACTTGAAAGTCAAGCATTCGGTGAGTAATTCCCAATTAATTACTGAATACAACAGCCTATTAATTCAGACGAGTATTGACAAAGCCTACTGTCTCTCAACTGACAGTTCTCTTCCGGTCTTACGACAAGATTACCTTAACGAGGGTAGACTACTGTACCACACACAATGTTCCAATACTCCGTGTAAACACCAACATCAACGCAGGGGCCTTCGTAGCCTGGTGGATAGCGTGCAGGACTCGTAATTCTGTGGCGCAGGTTCGATTCCCGCACGAGGCAGAAACAAATGGGCAAAGTTTCTTTCACCCTAAGTGCCCCTGTTACCTAGCAGTAAATAGGTACCTGGGAGTAAGTCAGCTGTCACGGGCTGCTTCCTGGGGTGTGTGTGTGTGTGTGTGGTGTGGGAAAAAAAAAAAAAAAAAAAAGTAGTTAGTAAACAGTTGATTGACAGTTGAGAGGCGGGCCGAAAGAGCAAAGCTCAACCCCCGCAAAAACACAACTAGTAAACATCTGGTGAATTCACTAAAGTGGCGATTACTAATTCTCCTTAATTAGCTACGAGTGCTTAATCACTCTGTCTGCAGACAGAGCTGATCAGTCCAACGAATTACGGAAGGTTAATTACAGCTCAATTGACTCCGATCATAACAGACCGTCAACCCCCTTACGTTTATCACTCAATTAACGACAGCTCGTTAAATCGTTAACTCTACGTTAGTATTCACTTGACAATTCCTCCACTGCGTGAACTTCACTGTGACTGTTGCCTTTACACGTCCCTACGTTAATCACAACAATGTTCAACGAACAAGTGACCTAGTTAAGTAAATCGTGACCCCCGGTGACGTTAACTGACTTTAATTCTCACGAATCCTTCACAGTACACAACGCCTTCCACCAAGGTCAAACTTGTCTACGGTTTACACACAGTACATCACAGTACAACGCAGTACATCATTGCCACTCACGGCAAAACTTGTAAATGACTTTCCCCAGTAAATTATCCACCAATAATTCACACTTTACCACAACACAACAGTAAAATATATAACCAAGGGAAATCTCCCTGTTACCACTTTTCACTGCTGAAAAAGGGAATCAAATTACAGCGAATACATACACGGCACATGGAAAAAAAAGAGAAGTAAATAACTCACTTTACTCTACCTCTGAATGTGTCACTAGGTGTCTTCACACACGTCATAAATCACAGTTGGGCCCAACCTCAACTTGATGACGGCAACAGGGTAGACTCACACGTCTCCAATTTCCATTCACCTCCCCAGGTGGTCCCAGGGACAGGGGACAGACAGAACACTGGGGGCGAACCCAGCTTCAGAGTTTTATTACCCAAACGGAAACAGTGTACTTACATCAATGGCCCGCAACCTTCTTTCACTCACACATACACGTCAATCACACTCCCACTGCTGCTGCTGGATGATGACGTAGGCGTCCTCACTTCCTACACGTGGTCAGGTGGAGCACAGGGTCCTAGACCACGGGGTTAGCTCTACACACACAGAGACCAGGATGGCGCAGACACACCGGCACAGGCAGCCAAGGTTAGCGCACAACAGCAGGAATGCGGTACCACGCCCCTTCCACTTGACACAGTACCCCAGGATACGACGGTACACGGTGTTACACGGTACACGAGACCCGAGACGGAGTCCTTCACTGTTCCTCAGAATTGTAACATTTAAAGTTTCTCTCATAACACTGAAACCTTTTCTAGCACGTCTCACAGCAGTATCTTCAAGCACAGATACGATGGACGGCGGATGTCGTTTTCGTAGCCCGATAATTAACGCCTCACTCAGTCCAGTTCCTCTAAGATGGCGTCCCACAATTACGCGGCTAGATGACAAGTTCACACGGCTCGATACAAGCCCCTTTCCGATTACCGGATTCTTACGCACGGCACATGGAAAGATAGCAAGATGTAGGCGTGACTTTAGTAACGTTGCAAGCGGTATTTCCCGATGCTTGGCTTAGCACGGGAAACACGTCGTCAGGGAGCAACGTCCTAGGTAAGAATGTCTTTCCCGCCAATATCATGCCTGGGGTACCATGCAGTACCCCTCAGCATCTTGGCCAATCACGGTTCAGCATTTCTGAGGCCCAGCCCCTCAGCCAATCCCGCACCTGCCCCATGACGCTACCCCCTCTCTCACGAGGTGGACACGTGATAGGGGGGGGTGGTCTACGGCCGTTAACCCCCCATACCTCCCTCTCTACACTTGACTTGTACAAAAATTTCCCTGAAATCAACTCCCTCCTGTAATTTCCTTCACAGACCTGATATAGCGATCAGAATGACATCAATGGCTAGCAAATGTCATGGGCTGTCCAACGACACCCAACACGACTGTGGAAAAGTTATATTCAGAAAGTTGAATCACGGTGCACATCACTGGTGCACTATGCAATTTCGTACTTAATTCAGTGCACGAGAGAGCAGGGAAAATATGTCCCCTGACATAAAGAATGCAAAGAGGAGCTTTGCGACCCACTGTCTACCATATTTAATAAATCAATAGAGTTGATTTGTGGAACCAATTACCGCGTAACGTGGTGGAGGTGGTGTCCCTCGATTGTTTCAAGCGCGGGTTGGACAAGTATATGAGTGGGATTGGGTGGTTATAGATAGGAGCTGCCTCGTATGGGTCAATAGGCCTTCTGCAGTTACCTTTGTTCTTATGTTCTTATTATAAACGCACCTGTGCCTTTTAAATAGCATTAGTGAGAAATATGGCATATGACTAACATTAGTGTAAAACGACTCAAATTCTCACCATTTTACTATAAAAAAAATTGTCGGTAATTGTTTCCCATGAACCTTGGCAGGAGTGAATATTTACAAACCCTCCTCCTGTTAAGATATTACTTTTTGTAATTATGTGGACCATCGAACACACATAGACTTTATGCTCAATTATATTGTAGAATTTGGTACTGTTAATTATAGAAAGTATTTATGCTGGCGAGAACGTCGAAATTATGGGAGTTAAGCTCACTATGAGGAACTCAACGCTGTCCATTTTCAATGTATACAAGAGCCAGAGAGAACATGACATGGATCTCTCAACATTCTTTGAAATAGCAGTCACTACACCTACTATCATCTCTGGTGACTTCAACGCTCATAGTAAATTACTTCTTGATTCACCAAGAACCAACGGAAGACATATTGAACATCTTTTGGATGAAGTGCCAGAAATCAGTCTGCTTAATTCGACGGAACCAACCCACACTGGTGGGGGAAAGTTGGATCTCACGTTTGTTTCCACCAGTGTTTATGAGTTGTGTCATTGGTCAGTGGATCATGTTCTGACTAGTGACCACTTTGCCACAAAAACAGTTATTAATATAGCACTACCTCCTAGACCTCCAGCTCCCGACCCCGGATGGGACTTTAATCAAAGCAGATTGGACGAAGTTTCAGGAAGCTCTCGAAACTTGGCACCAAAACTACACTCCTCCTGACAACACCGAAGAAATGGAAAAAGATTTAGTAAATGCAATACATAGAGCAGCAAATCACGCCATCCCCAAGAGGAAAACAATCACCCAACAACACAAGGACCATTGGTATTACTGTGATAGGATCAAAGAGCTACATAACAGACTAAATCGTGCACGAAAGAATTTCAGAAGAGATAGAACCGAAGCTAATCTAGGACTTCTTAGAGCTGTCCGAGATCATGTGCACGAAGAAACAGCAAAAATCCAAGAAGAAAAATGGCTCGAGTGGTGTGCCAAGCTAAATCAGCATACGTCCTTGGGCAACATCTGGAGGCAGATCAACAAGGACAAAGGAAAATCGTGCAATTATAGTTCCCAATCGAAAACCTAAAGACCCAGGAAATCCAAGACCCATCTCATTAACAAGCTGTCTGGCTAAAACTGCAGAAAGAATGGCTCTTAATCTAATTGAATGGAAAGCCAATCCACTACACCAAAATATGTTTGCTTACAGAAAAGGTGTTGGAACCACAGAATGCCTTACCTCCCTCCTGGATAAAATCAATGACAAACCTGGAATCCATATTTTTCTAGACCTTGAAAAAGCCTTCGAGTTAGCCAGTGCTCCAGCTGCACTGTGCTGCCTTGTGGATAAGAAAATCAAAGGACACGCTCTTCCTTTTGCCAAAGGAAGCCTGCTTAACCGAGAAGCTAAAGTCAAATTCCAAGGAAAACATCGACCTCAAAGAGGCTGGAAAATGGAACTCCGCAGGGAGGAATACTAAGCCCCTTCCTCTTCAACTGTCTCATGTAACAATTCATGAAGCTCAAGCTACCAAAAGCCAAACTTCTTAACTATGCAGAAGACTTTGTGGTCATCATCAATGGCAAAGGTGCAAGGAACCATGCACAAAAATGCCTAGATATTATCAGCAAGGAAGCGGAACGCATAGCAGTGAAAATAAACAGCAATAAAACAAAAGCAATGGCCGTTAAAATGAGAACTGAAGACATCAGACTGGCAATACAAGGACAAGAAATTGAGTGGGTTACCTCTTTTCAATACATAGGAGTTATAATAGACAACCAGTTGAAATTCACTCAAGAAATTGAATATCTTCGGCAACGCTGTAAAGCCAGAAACTCAGTTTTGCGCTCTCTGACCAGTCTTAGAGAGGGTGCATCTCTACCAGTACTCAAAATGTACTACGTTCAAGCAGTTAGGTCACTCATCGACTATGATGCTCCTGCTCTTACATCCCTCAGTGATAACCAATGGGAGAAACTGGAAGTGTTTCAAAATGATGCTCTGCGAACAATGCTGGGAGCACCTATATGGACGCGTAGAGAGAACCTTAGAATGGAAACAAATTTACCAGCATTAGAAAACAGGATGAAACAAAGGATAGCCACCATAATAGGAAAACTTACTGGATCAACTGCCAGGCTGTCAATCAAAGACAGCATACAGAGATCCTTTCAGAAAAACCTACAGTATAGAACAAACTCATGGATGGATAATGTGGTCAAGATTTTAGAGAAAATGGACATGAAATGGACCATTAAAAACAAAGGGGAAGATAGACCATATCAACACTTTCGACAGCCTCCTCCATGGGAAGAATCAACTCTAAAGATAATCATTGAAAGATTATCAGTTAAAAAATCAGCATGTGACCCGCAGAGGCTCAAGGAAGTAATAGAGCAACAAATGGAAACTATCTCTAGACCCACAACGACTCACATCTTCACAGACGGATCAGTTGATCAAGAAAAAGGTTCTGCTGGGGCAGCAGTTTACACTGCCAACCATGAAGCTTACTGGAGCATGAATAGTGGGTGCTCAACATTGCAAACAGAATTATATGCCCTGAAGGAGGCAATAAACTATACCATTGAGAATAATTTACATGATGTCATCATTCATACAGACTCTAAATCTTCGCTCCAGGCATTGTTATCCAGTCAGCACAGAGATAATATACATCTCCTCACAGAAATTCAACATATAGGAAAAGATGCCCATAATCGAGGTCTGTCAATCACCCTAAATTGGATACCAAGTCACATTGGCATAAAGGGTAATGAAAAGGCAGACTCACTAGCAAAAACTGCCACTGCTCTACCTGTTGTACAGGTTCAAATCCCTCCAAGTTTCTCACAGATAAAGGAGCAAATCAAGAAGAAAATATTCTCAACTATCAAAAGTCGCCACAGAGCCAAAGTAGCGGAAGGAAGATCCACTGCGATATGGTATAAACAAGCACTGGTTACTCCTCTTTCAAGCCTGGCAAAAAGATATCCAGAGACATTGCAGTAGCCATACACAGACTCAGACTTGGGTACAAGTGCTGCTGGGAGGTAATGAACCCAATAGTTAAAGAGTGTCACATCTGTGAAACTGAGGCAGAGGCGCCGCTATTGCACTACTTACTAGAATGTGAAGCTACTGAACCCCTGCGCATCAAACTCAACATTAATCGAACGACAGCAGCTGCATTAGATGCACATTCCACCGGGACTACAATGATTAGAAAAGCTGTTGAGGAATGGGACTCATTAGTGAGCATTCTGCATCTACATCCGCCACCAAGATAATGTTAATAAAAAAAGATTAAAACCAGTGCAATAAAACAGAAGCGACAAAATAAGCAGGGAAAAAGGAGAAGTCCTCTCCTCCATTTTAAACTTAGACCTAAATATCACAGGAAAAAGGTTATCATGTATATCACCAAACTTATTTACGGGCTCACCATAGCCCGTGCTACATGGGCACTCCGTCCTGAATAGCTAAATCTTTAACAACAACAACACAAACATTAAACTAGTCTACTTTCAAGTGTGGTCTAGAGCGGACACTTGCGAGATACTGTACCGACGCTCAGCGCTGCGTCACACACGGCCACGCGAGTCTTGCTTATAGCTGGGAGAAGACCTTGGTGCAAACAGGAACGCGAGATGGCTGACGAGGAGTTCGATGGTGATAATGTTGGTGATGACTTCGAGGAGGCAGAAGATGATGAGAATCTGGATGACCTGCAAGGAGAGGAGGATGATGATAACCAGACAGAGTTGGTACCTGCAGGGGAAGGTCAGCCAGTGCCTACGCTCAAGAGAATCACGACACCTTATATGACAAAATATGAAAGAGCTAGAGTATTGGGCACGAGAGCACTGCAGATTGCAATGTGTGCGCCTGTCATGGTGGAAATTGATGCAGAATCGGATCCGCTCCAAATTGCTGCCAAAGAATTGAGAGAACGGAAAATTCCCATCATCATTCACAGATATTTGCCAGACGGATCTTTTGAAGATTGGGGCATAGATGAACTTATCATCAGTGACTTCTAAGTACATGTTAGATTGATGGTAAAGCTTTAAGGATGTCTGATCATTCATGATGAATTGTTAGTTCTTTTCTCATATTTGTTGTATTAAGAGAAGTAGTGATGTACAATTTTTACAATGCTCCACATTGCGACAGCGACCCAAGGACGCTACAATTATGCATATTCTTCTCTCCTGCTACACCGAGCTTGTCCACATACTGTACCTACATCTTTTGGTACCAGACTACATTTTCCACAGTCAACAATGTAGTACTCGGCGTGTACAGTCCTAATCAACCCAGGACGCTACAGCTTCGACACAGAGCAGACAGCAGACTACGACTGCATCGAGCCGCCACGCTCTCGCTCCCCGAGTTCAGACACTCACAATTCTCAATCGAGCCGCCACGCTCTCCCACATAGAGCTCCACGACTCCAGCCTCACTCAGCTCTCTGCTCTGCTCCAGGCTTCGTCTCAACGTCTGCGACACTGCTAAATCCAGAGACACATCCGCCGACTACGCAGTTCACTTTTCGACCACAGTTACCAGCAGCACCGCCTCCTACGACGACGGACGATCCTGTGCGACCTCCCACCCTACGACCCCAGTTAGATGACATCAGCGAAGAGGAGGAAGTTAACTTTGATGGTTATGTAACGCGAGCAGGGCGTACAATTCACCGACCAGATCAAGTTCCTTGATCAAGTATTTTTCCTTTCATCCCCTGGGAGGGGGAGTTCTGTAGCGAGTAGATTATCCCAATAATATACTCGCTCCAAATGCATTGTTAATATTCCTGTCAACCTTTGGAGATGAATGAGGTGAGGCGTTGCCCGGGCAACACGGTGAGGTGTTGCCCGAGCATATAAGCAGCAGAATAGCAAACATTAAACTAGTCTACTTTCAAGTGTGGTCTAGAGCAGACACTTGCGAGATACAGTACCGAGGCTCAGTGCGCTCAACTCACACCAAAGTATCACCTGTGTACTTCTGTATATTCGACCAAATATATATATAGTATCTTAGTGTCTGTGTTTATTTGTCACCATACTTTACGTAACACATGAATCGTTAAATATAAAATAGAATCGTTACACATGAAAGGCGCCTTCTAACCACTCCTCAAACCCTGTCGAAAAAACAAAAAATGTTTTCCACTGGTAGGTAAGTGTAGGAAGGCTGGTTCTGCTGCATACCAAGTTCCTTGCCTGTGCAGACTGGGTCTCGCGTCTTAGACTTGCTTGGACCAGATGGTCTTTGAGGTATTTATTTCTCTTCCATGCGATCATAAGAGAATCTCTTGGGAAGTTAGGCCAGTTTAGTTTAAGAACAAAGGCAACTGCAGAAGGCCTATTGGCCCATACGAGGCAGCTCCTATTTATAACCACCCAATCCCACTCATATACTTGTCCAACCCGCACTTGAAACAATCGAGGGACCCCACCTCCAGCACGTTACGCGGTAATTGGTTCCACAAATCAACAACCCTGTTACTGAACCAGTATTTACCCAAGTCTTTCCTAAATCTAAACTTATCCAATTTATACCCATTGTTTCGTGTTCTGTCTTGTGTTGATACTTTTAATGCCCTATTAATATCCCCTTTGTTATGTCCATTCACCCACTTGTAAACCTCTATCATGTCACCCCTAACTCTTCGCCTTTCCAGTGAATGCAACTTTGTTAATCTTTCTTCATATGAAAGATTTCTTATTTGGGGAATTAACTTAGTCATCCTACGCTAGACACGTTCAAGTTAATTTATATCCATTCTATAGTATGGCGACCAAAACTGAACTGCATAATTTAAATGGGGCCTAACTAGAGCAAGATATAGCTGAAGAACCACACCAGGTGTCTTGTTACTAACGCTTCGATTAATAAATCCAAGTGTCCGATTTTCCTTATTACGAACATTTATGCATTGATCCTTTTGTTTTAAATTCTTACTAATCATAACTCCCAGATCCCTTTCGCAATCCGACTTCGCAATCTCAACACCATCTAGCTCGTATCTTGTAACTCTATCATCATTAATAGAGTTATGATCAGACGATGGAGATCATTGCAATGGACTCAGTTACCAACTTTATCAATTGTTGTATTCGTGTCGCCGGAAACAAGCATGCTACGGTTATCCCTTAGGAACAGTTTATTATACTTGATTTATTGTTGTTTCTTTGATAGTATATATATTGGTCGCTTATTATTTATTGTTTAATTTGGTAGGATCTATGGCTTTATTATTACATGGAATATATTTGAATTGAATTATTACTTGGTACTGATTAGTACAGTGCTTCAAACCCCTTCAGGGGCAGGATTGTGCGGTAATCTTATGGCAACGGTTGCTTAAGTTAATCCCTTACTTCCGTCCTTTAGTTGCATCGGTGTGAGGCATGCTTGCCACGTTACCGTTGAATTACTGTTAAGATTAAGGTTTTAATCGTCAACATTAAGCTTTTAAGGTAAATCTTACAGGTTAAGCTGTTAATATCACATTTAATTATTACTAACTTACACTTCCCATAAATTGATTACATGGAATATATTTGAATTGAGTTATTACTGGTACTGATTGGTCCAGTGGATCAAACCATTTCCGGGGCAGGATCTGACTACCTGCTCGGTTTCGTGCCTGGAAGACTCTGCGATCTCCCGGCACGAAACATGTGCAGAGCCTTTCGCTATTGTGGTTCCTGCTCGACATCACAGTGCTGTGGCACTGCTGGAGTTGTTATTTGCAACCGTTGTGCAAGCTGGCGGCTCTGCACTATCAACTTACTCTGCAGTTTTATTGTAATTTATAATCTGTACCACCAAGCTTTGCACATCGCTTCCGTTTCATTATTGAATCAAGAGATTTGTGACTAACTTGTCTCGCAGCTGGGTCTCTACTTATGTTACGAACCCGGATCCAGCGTCCGAGCCTGGAGCAGTGACAACCACGCCATCTGTGAGTCAGCTCCCGAAACCCCCGCCAAACGGACGACGACACCTGGTGAGGACAGCGTGTACTGGCCTCGAGGACCAGTTTCCAGTCTGGTTCCGCGCTCAACACCGCCGCTCCTGACCTCTGGTGAAGTGGTGCTCCGACGACAGCGCCATCTATGGGCTGGATACGTCAGGTGTTTGTGCCCGAGCCCGTAAGTGAGGTGTATTAGTGTCCCGGTTATTGATGACGTGTCTGCTTACAGAGCTGACCTGGGACCACTGTGTTGAAGGTTGAGTCAGTCTACCCAAGGCAGCCAGTCTCCATACTGTGAAGTTTGCTGCAGCTGTTGTGACGTCGTCCCCCCGGAAGAACACTGTGGTGTGTTAAGCCTGCCAGTGGAGTGGCAGTAAAAGGATTTACCCGGGACCGACTGTTGGAGACGATCATCCACTGGGGTATTGAGGACAGGAGGGTGATTTGTGATATCACACGAGACTCCTGTCTAGGGCGTACCCCTTATATCGTTCGTGGAGTGGCCGTACCAGCCTTGGTGGCTCAGTACCTGCCAGCAGACCAGCTGGACGTGTGGTTGACGGCCTCCACGACGGTGCCCCCAGTGGACCTGCGTTTTGGCTGACCTGTGGCCCGGGTAGGCTCGGCATTCTCAGAGGACACGTCGTGAGGCCACGAAGAAAGCACCAAGAACTCGGCACCAAGTGGTGTGGCACCAGAGTCTTCAGCGGAAGACTACATTGTGAAGAATCCCCTTGTCAAGTGTTAATACCCCTCCCCCTTGTGTACTCTTTAATTTTATATATTTAAATGGTGGTGGTGTTAATTATAATATTAAGTTCTTAACTTTCTTTCCCTACTCCCTTTTAAGTTACTTGCGTCACGGATCTCATCCCTTGATAGCCACTACTGGCTTGGGAACGGATACATATATCTTCCTCTAACAACATCAGAGTGAGAACCCCGTTGCGTCCCGAGAGGGCCGTAACAACTTACTATCGTCTTTCCCTGGCTGTCCGTTGCCGCTGTGTTTTTTTTTTCTTCAGCAGAAGAAAATGCTCCGGCTGCTGCCGTTCCAGCTGATCCAAAATCAGCCAATTCAAGAGGCTGATACACGTACCATGCATTCGGAGGCCAACATACGATGGAAACCACTGTAATGGACTCAGTTCTCATACTTATAATTTGGTGTGTTTGTGTTGCTCCGGACACAAGCATATCACAGTTATGGTTTTTAGAACTGTTTCTTATATTTGATTTATTGGTTATTTATATGTTAATTTGATATTATATTATGTATTGGTCATATAGTATTTATATATTGATTACTTCGGTGTGATCTATTGTTATATGATTATAGTGGATTATATTTGAATCGAGTTATTACTTGCTACCGATCGTCCCTGCTGATCAAAAATCCCTCCGGGGTAGGATATTGCAGTCTTCCTTTTGGATTAATGTTAAGATTAAGTAATCTTAACATTTAATCTTTTTTTTTAAGGTTTTAATCTTCAACATTAAGATTTAAAGTTTGAATCTTACACATTAAGATGTTATTCTTTAATTCAATCTTATCATCTTATTCAATCTTATCTAACATTCTGAAACCTATTTTGTTTGATGATGATACTACCCTCATCTACTCAAACCCCAACCCACATACACTAAATAATGTTGTTAATAACGAACTGAAAAAAAGTCCACTTATGGATGTCAACCAATGTTACGGCCCTCTCGGGACGCAACGGGGTCCTTACTCTGATGTTGTTAGAGGAAGATTGTTATATCCGTTCCCAAGCCAGTAGTGGCTATCAAGGGATGAGATCCGTGATGCAAGTAACTTAAAGGGAGTAGGGAAAGAAAGCTAAGAACTTAATATTATAATTGTTACAATCACCGATTAAATATATATAAAATAAAAGAGTGCACAAGGGGGACGGGTATTAACACTTGACAAGGGGATTCTTCACACTGTAGTCTTCTGCTGACGACTCTGGATCCAGAAGCTAGGTGCTGAGTCCTCGGTGCTTTCTTCGTGGCCACACAACGAATTCTCCAAAGAAGTTGAGCCTACCCTGGCCACAGGTCAGCCAAAACACAGGTCCACTGGGGGCACCGCTGTGGAGGCCGTCAACCACACGTCCAGCTGATCTGCTGGCAGGTTCTGAACCAACCAAGCTGGTCAGGCCACTCCACGAACGATAAAAGGGGAACGCCCTAGACAGGAGCCCCGTGTGACACCACAAATCACTCTCCTGTCTTCCGTACCCCAGTGGATGATCGTCTCCAACAGTCGGTCCCGGGTAAAGCCTTTTACTGCCACTCCACAGGCAGGCTAACACACCACAGTGTTCTTCCGGGGGGGACGACTTCACAACAGCTGCAGCAGGGTTCAAGGTATGGAGACTGGCTGCCTCGGGTAGACTGACTCAACTCCCATCACAGCAGTCCCAGGTCGACTCTGTAAGCAGACACGTCATCAATAACTGGGACACTAAAACACCTCACTTACAGGCTCAGACACAAACGCCCGACACATCCACTTCATAGATGGCGTTGTAGTCTGAGCACCACCTCACCAGAGGTCAGCAGCGGTGGTGTGGAGCGCTGAACAGGACTGGAAACTGGCCCTTGTGGCCGGTATTCGCCGTCCTCACCTGGTGTCGTCGTCCGTTTGGCGGGGGTTTCGGGAGCTGACCCACAGATGGCGCTGTGGTCACTGCTCCATGCTCGGACGCTGGATCCGGGTTCGTAACAACCAACAAACTAACACTTAACATAGAAAAGACCTACTACATCTTATTTGGAAGCAAATCTACAAATGCAATTCAGCTTCAGACAGATAATGTAAACATTAGCAATAAAAATGATAGAAAGTTTCTTGACCTATTCCTAGAAAAGAGACTAAACTTCAGCACCCACATACAACACATAACTAAGAAAGTCTCTAAAACAGTTGGGATACTCTCCAAAATCAGATATTATGTACCTAACTCTGCTCTCATCTCTCTATATTATGCACTAATCTATCCCTATCTTAATTATGGTATCTGTGCATGGGGTTCAACCACAGTAAACCACCTCAAGTCCATCTTCACCCAGTAAAACTCTGCTATCAGAATAATAACAAATTCTGCTTTCAGACAACACTCAGCCCCCTTGTTTAACTCCCTATACATGCTAAACATAATCTCAATCCACAAATTCTCTTGTGTCAATTACATTTTCAAAACCCTGTTCTTAAATGCAAATCCTGCTCTGAAACTCTCCCTGGACAGATGCAATAGGACCCATTATCACCACACCAGAAATAAATATCTCTTTGATATCCCCAGAGTCAAATTTAATCTGTGTAAACACTCTATGCAAATAAAGGGACCCAGTCTATGGAACTCACTCCCTAATGAATTGAAAAGCTGTCCAACTTTTGCGTCATTCAAAAAGAAAAAGAAAAAGTACCTAATTTCATCTTCATAGTTTTTTACATTTTGTTTTAAAATTACACTGTATCTATTGCTACCCAATCTCCCAAACCTTATGTACCAATCTGAACATCTTTACCATTGTGATCATTGCTGTCTTCTTATATGTGCTATCAATCTGCTGTATGGTGTCTACTAATCTTGTTTTAATTACCAATCAAGTTGTCAATGTAATCCTTTAATATACCAATGTGCTTTACTATACTTACTAATCTCTCTCATCCCATTTTTCTTGCAATGTATCTGTTATCATCGTATTAATTCTGCTAGAACTTACCTAGTTAAAATTATCTGTTAGATTAAGGACCTGCCCGAAACGCTGAGCATATTTGTGGCTTTACAAGATTGTAAATACTATGCTATGCTATGTATTCTCTCAAACCCAATCATATCTTACCCTTATCATAACTTAATTAAAACTTTAAACCCAATAGTTGAATAATTCCGCTGCTTATTTACTCTCAGTTTGGGTTGTGTTCTTCTTGTATTTATGATTACTGATTAACGATAAACGTTAAACATTGATGCCTTCCTTTTAGTCATTCCTATCGTCGTCATACCTTAACCCTACCCTACCGTAATTATGTCCTAATTCACAATAGTGCCTTACTACTTTTAATTAATCGGTCACTGTGATTCCGGAACATAATTACAAACTGTTAATTAATGAATGCTATCTAAGTATATATTTGGTATTTTGTATATTTATGTCTATACAATAGGTAATGAGAATTATTATTACTGTCATTACTAAAGTACTTAGTTAATTTACTGACTTTTAATATTGATTAATCCGCTTACTTATACCAGTTTGGGACGCTTTATTCTATCAATTATTATTTTTCTATCCACAGACTGTTGGGGATAGCTTTTGTGGTATTCTTATACAGGTCATTTGATTCTGATTCACGACCAGTTTACTTATGAGCCCGATTAACAGGCGGCGTTGACCAAAATACCACACTTCGGGTACTACCAGCTGTACACCCTATATGGCCACATACTGACCCACAACTCCTGACTCCGATGTTCAGAGCCTTGAGGCACTCCCCTAACAACATTATCACATTCTGACTTAACCCCATTTATACTAACTCTCTGTTCCCTTTGGAATAGCCATGCCCTAATCCAACTTAATAGCACCCACATTACCACGAGCCCCTATTTAATCAGTCTTGCATGTGGCACTGTATCAAAAGCTTTGCTTAAGTCAAGGTATACATCATCACAATCCTTACCGTGTCAACTGCCTCAACTATGCTGGATTAAAAAGATAGCAAATTTGTTATTTTAATCTCCTCTCTGAGGGACTTCCTTCCAGACACAGGTATTCACAGTATCCCTGCCCTCTTGTCTCTATAAAGTACTATAATGTATTCATGGGCCTTTAATGCTTCCCTTTCAGCTTCTGAATTTTAATGGTGCCTGTTACTTCATTACCTTAATGACGTGTTACAGGACGGGTCTGGAGCTGCCTCCTCCCCTTTTCACCTTGGACTACATGATGTTGACCATGATCGTTACATTTTCCTCCCACGGACATGCTACATGAGAGGCGTCCATGCTACCCCCCCTACCGGCAGGGTTTTTATTCATGTCTATAATGCTTTATATGATTAAAAGTGCAAGTACATTGTCGATTCAGGTTTTTTTACTTGCGCCACCATACCTGGTTTCACTTACGCTACCGCCTTCCTCCCCTCCTCCACAGAAACATCATGGAGGGGACACCCCACACCCTCTGTGACGAGGAGGAGGGCGTGGCCCGGCCTGCTCCCACCTGACTCCAACCGTTTCAGCGGACCGCTGCCAATTCATCCTACGAATTTGCCTTTTTCCCTAGGATCCTGCTTAGGTACCCTGTCTAACATCGGGCTTACCAATAATAGGCATTTACCCTCAGTTTAGCGTTAGTCGCATTCTGCCTTACCCGCGGTGTCCTCGACTGGGGAGTGTTATCCGTCTGTCATCACTTAAATTAGCCCTAGAGTGTTCTTCTCCCAAAAATCTGTTCAGACCATTCATCTTGACAGCCTGGGCGTTGCAGTTTATGTTCCCGGTGCTGTCGGTTTAAGATAGCCCACTCACTTCTTGCCTTCAGTTCCTGCCGCTAAGGGTGAGCATGATAGCACGCCCTTAGTTCTCTCCTAGAAAGCCGGCATCCACTGGACCTGTGGACTTGCCTCTACTCTATCCGTTATTATTCAGGCTTTAATCATAATTGACAGTTACACTGCTTCACTTCCATGTGTTGTGTTCCAGACTAAACCGCCAGCAGTGGCCTTCAGGTGTAGGTCGGCCCCCCCAACTGCGATATTGCCCATTTTAGTGATTAACTGCAACATCAGTGCTTCATTTACTATACGTTATCTAATCAATCATTATTACTATTTAACATACTTTCCTTTTTTTTTTTTGCATTTCTCCTCTTGCAAGTAGCCCTGTTCGGTAGGTTTTCGGGAGCATTTAATTTCAAACGAGTTCGAGTTTGGTCCTTGCATGCTCCTCACCTGCAGGCACACAGTGCAAGTACTCAACACTCTGGCTACACTCTATCCCGCGGCTACGCTGCGTTCTGATTCCTCTCTTAAACATTGGACCTGATTGTGGGGTGTTTTTCTAGCAGACAACTAATGAACCTATTCCCGGAATCACTTCTCCCAAGTATTGGCATTCATGCAGCAACTCCTCCCAGTTTTTAATACAGTATCTATGCCTCTACTTTCGCTCTGAGTTAGCTACAGCTCCTTCTAAGACGCGTGCTAATTTATCCTCTAATTGTTATTCTATATGTACAGACCTCTTTTTTTCTCCCCTTTGTTGCTGGTTCTTGTATCTCTGTTCATGTAGAGGGGGTTGTAATTTCATCATTACTTATTGTGTAAATGCAATGCACTTATTAGGACTTTCTTACTTGCTGTTGACTATTTTCTTCCTTAAGCAAGTCTTATGGAGGCCCCCCCCCCTGCTTCATCACACTGTCCTACTTATGCCATATGTCTACCTCTGCCAACCCTTACTGCCGTAATATTTCCAGAACGACTACAGACCATCGGGGAACACCTCATGGACGGCGAACATTGGATCGTGTTATAAATAATTGTGTGTGGGGCTTCTATGGGGAACTGGTACTATTAAGGGGTAAGGGTAGTTAGAAGACAAAGAATCAAATATGGGAGAGCTAAAAGGCCCGGCCCCCAAAATAAACTATCCACAGTAGTAATAACTTGCTACTAGACCATATATGTTAGTCTAAGGGTTGATCAATGCGCTCCCACGCAGGAAGAAGGGATACTCTGTAATTCATGTACTTATTTATTAACCCCTTAACAACCCCCCCATATACACTCACACCAATAACAATAATAATAATAAGCAGGCGATGAGTCACAATAACGTGGCTGAAGTATGGTGAGGTATGTTGAGGAGATTACTATCTCCTTCGGTGGTTATAATAGGAGCTGCCTCGTGTGGGCCAATAGGCCTGCTGCAGTTCTCATTACTACTATCCCCTACACCTGACTTTCCTCCTCAGCTCTCTCTTGCCTATTTAATGCCTGTCCCTACCTCCCCATCACAATCGACTTGAGAATGGTCCAGGACGGACCGAAACGTCGTCGTCCCTTCAATTTCTAGTGTGTGGTCTGGTCAACATAATAATAATAACTTTACCACACTATCTTACGTTAAAAAGCCTTGGTCCACTTAGGCAGGATACAAGGTTTACACTAAGAACAAGCTAGGGTAAAGTACTACTGGATAAGCACTGAAGCTGGATGCAGCTTAGGGTAGTGATACCACGTGGGACCCTAATACAAAACACAACACTTAGGGGTACCCAAAACACTGGCAAATACTATCCCCAGGTCTCACCAATATTTACTACCAGAGTAGGCACACTAACACCATACAATACTTAACTTAATGGTAATGGAACTTAGGGTAAGGGAAATAAGTAAGAGGAGAAGGGAGGAGATTAGGGGTGCAGCCACAGAGTAGGTCTCGTCCGCACGAACGCCAGCCAGAGAAGAACCTCCTAGCGACCAGCTAGGCCTCCCATGTCGTGGTGCCGGAAGGAGCCTAATTGATCGTGCAGCTAAGCACATTAAAGATCTTCCCCTATGCAACGTATTGTTACTTTACAAATGATTAGAAAGTATTAGTAAGCAAAGTTGGTGCCTATGTTATTATTTAATAATCAATCCCCAGCTCAGTCTTTAAATGCTCTTTGAGAAACAATAATAGTCTTATGTCTGGCAGGGAAGATACAAACAATTGCCGCTCGAGATGAACTCAACTGTACTACCAGAAAGTTTAATAGCTCAATTTTGACCTCTGGTTTCCACTGGAGAACCCAGGGTCGTAACACTCCTCCCCCCCTTCAGAGAAAAAAAAAAATGTGACTACTAGAATAGTAGTCATATTTTTTTGTAAGAGTATACAGAGAATAAAAAGAAAAAACATATGACAAAAACAAAAAATCAATCAAAAACAATTTCTCTGCAAAAAAAATACAAAGGAGTTCTCTGAAAGAAAAAAAAACACAAAAAAAATAAAAGAACAGGAAAGTAAATAAATTGGACACGGAATATTAAATGTCACAGGAGAACCTAAAAAAAAAATTAACTAAAGCATGACAGTTGGTAAATGGCTTTCTGTGGCTCAGATGAATGTTATTCAGGCAACCGGGACAGAGCGTCGGCTATCACGTTGAGTCTGCCCGGTAGGTGGGTAATGGAAAGATTGAAGTCCTGTAGGTACAACGCCCACCTGAGGATGCGTTTATTCTTACCCTTCATCTGAGTCAGGAAGACTAGTGGGTTATGGTTCGTGTACACTTCCACTATATTACCTGTGAGGTAAACTTCGAACTTTTTACATGTTAACACTAGCGCCAACGCCTCTTTTTCTACCACTGAATAATTGCGTTGCGCCTTGTCGAATTTCACAGAGTAATAATATACTGGGTGTTCCACCTGATCATCCCCAGTTTGCAACAACACTGCACCAGCACCCGAGTCAGACGCGTCAACATGAATTTTAAACGGTCGGTCGAACCTTGGACTAGCAAGCACTGGGGCGGAAGCTAAGATCAATTTCAAATTTTTAAATGCCTCTGCACAGTCTGATGACCACTTAAATTTAACGGCTTTCCGCAACAAGTCTGTGAGAGGAGTGGCAACACTGGAAAAGTTCTGACAAAAACGTCGATAGTACGCACACATACCGATAAATCTTTGAACGTCCTTTTTAGACTTTAGTACTGGATACTCCAGAATGGCACTGATTTTATCTTGCCGAGGTAACACTTTTCCTTGGCCCACTTCATAACCGAGGTACGTCACTGTGCCTTGGCCAAAATGACACTTTTTAGCATTTAAGGTAAGATTTGCCTTTTTCAAGATTGCGAACAACTGGCGTAACCTAGCTATGTGGTCAGCCCAATTACTGTCAAAGAGCACAATATCATCTAAATACGCCCGACAATTTGGCACCTTAGCGAGCAGAGAGTTCATGAGTCTCTGGAACGTGGCAGGGGCATTACGCAAGCCGAATGGTAACACTTGATACTCAAAAACACCCTCGGGTGTCACGAACGCAGTTAGTTGTTTAGCACGTTCAGTGAGTGGGATTTGATAATACCCCCTCGAGAGGTCGAATTTCGAAACGTACTTGGCATTTCCCAACTCGTCGATGCAGTCCTCGAGGAGGGGCAGCGGATAGGCATCCACAATGGTCACCTTGTTGAGCTGCCGATAGTCGGTGCATAATCGCCAGGAGCCATCTGGTTTGGGGACCAAAAGGCAGGGCGAGCACCAAGAGCCCTGGCTCGGCCGGATGAGGCCGTGCTGGAGCAAGAAGTCGACCTCCTTCCGTACGATGGCCTTCTTTTCTGATAGGGTTGAAGGCGAATGGGAGTGTAGTCCGTCAACTCGACATCATGGCAAATGGCATCAGTCTGGGTCGGGACCTCCCTGAACAGACTGGAGAATTCATCAACCAACGACTGCACCTCTTCACGTTGGGCCATCTGCAAATGGGACAGTCCCTCCTCCACAGCATTCACAGAACTAGAATTATTGAAAATGAGATTAGTTGGGTCCCCAGAACAATCATCTCCTCTCTCACTGGAAATGGAAACATTGGTTAGTGCAATGGGCCTGGGGCCCTGGAACTTCTTCAGTCGATTTACATGTATGAGCATTACCTGGTTACGTTTGTCAGAGTGCCTCACTTTGTACGTGAGGTCCCCAGTCTTTTCTGTCACAATGTAGGGGCCTTCGTACTTGTGGGACATAGTGTTCCCTAGTCGAGGCTTTAATACCAGGACAGGGTCGCCAGGCTGAAATACCCGTAACTTAGATTTAGCATCGTTACGTTCTTTCATCTTTTCTTGGGCCTTGCCAAGATACTTTAATGCAGCCGCCTTGCAGTCCTTGAGTCTCTGGTGGTGTTGCGCAAAGAAAGCCGAACCTTCGGTTAACGTTACGTTCCCTAACAGATTCTCCTGTAACATTTGCAAGGGTCCACGAACTTTATGGCCAAAGACTAACTCAAAAGGAGAACAACCCAGTGAACTTTGTAATCCCTCTCTAGCCGCAAACAAAACATACGGTAAATTCTCATCCCAGAAGGTGTGGGAACTCTCGCACGATGTCTTCAACATCTGCTTCAGAGTTAGATGGAAACGTTCAATTACCCCCTGACTCTGTGGATGGTATGGGCTGGAAACCTTATGAGTTATTCCATGTTCCTTACAAAATTGCTCAAAAATATCAGACTTAAAATTAGTACCATTGTCAGTTTGCACGACCCGAGGCAGTCCAAAAGTGGAAAAAAATTGCAACATACGAGCAACAACAGTTTTTGCTCGGATGTTCCTTACAGCAAAAGCCTCTGGGTAACGAGTAGTGATACACATCATTGTGATTAGGTAAATATTACCAGACTTAGTTCTAGGTAATGGTCCAACACAGTCCATTACCACATGAGAAAATGGTTCCTCTGGCACGACAATAGGCCTTAGAGGAGCTTTAGGTGGAGTCTGGTTTGGTTTCCCCACCAGTTGACAAACAATACACGCATTACAAAATTTTGCCACATCGCTTTTCAGCTTGGGCCAGAAAAAATACTTTAAAATTTTGTGATACGTAATATTAATACCTTGATGTCCCCCCATAGGATCATCATGAGCAGCTGCCAAAACTCTTTCTCTATAGCAGGTCGGCAACATAACCTGGTGGACTACCTCCCACTCATTTGACAAGGGAGCACTCTGTGGTCTCCATTTTCTCATCAAAATCCGATCATTGTAGTAGTACCCAGTTGCTGCGTCTACAATTTCCTCCATAGAGACGGCTGTCTCATGACAATCTGCAAGAGTGGGGTCAGCTTTCTGTAACTCACTCAAGGAGGCATCTAGGCCTTGGTCAGATGCCATTGGCCGAGGCTCAACAGTGTTCTCCTCCACCTCCCCCCTACTCTCGGTAGATGGCGGTGGCAGGCTCTCCACAATGTCCTCGGCCACGTCATCGAGTCGGGCCATGAATGTGTCCGCGAGGTCCACTTGGTTTTCACCACTCGGAAAGTTCCTTGTGTTCTCGGGATTTACCACCTTGGCAAGCACAGGGCTGCCCTTACATTTAAGTCCCATAGACCTGGTCACTGCGCACGCAGGGTACACAACATTATCCTCTGTGGCGGGTGGATCCAGGAAAACCTTAGGGGTAGGCAACATAATAGGCAGTCTGGAGTCCCCTACCTTATCCCCTGCTAAATCATTACCAACTATTACATCAACATTAGGGAAAGGTAGGTATGAAGTGACTCCGACTGTACAAACACCCTTGTGGAAATCAGATTCCAGGGTAACCTTATGGAGGGGTACTGCTCGAGTATCACTAGTGACACCCTCGACCAGTACCACCTCTCCAGTGTCGAGAGTGTTGGCACCTTGCAACGCACTCTCTAAAATTAAAGTCTGGATGGCACCGGTGTCTCGGAAGATCACCACGTTCTTCCAGGAAGAACCCTCAGACAAAAGTAGTCTCCCTTTCGATAAGAATGGGGTAAGCAAGTCCAACCACTGTGGGTTGGAGGTACTTACTCCCTAACCCTTCCGAAGGCCTCAAGCCCTGTGTCACAACTAGAGCATTGGGTCTTTTTTCCGGGTACAGTTGCCAACAACGGCTAATATTGTGGTTTGATTGATTACAGTGACCACAAAAACGTCGGGGGGAAGAGACATTACTAACAGAATTACCCTTCGGTTCACCCTTAGGTGCCGTGGGGCTAGACACTTTAACAGGGTTAGTTATGTCTGAAACAGAAGGTGCATTAGTTAAAGGGTTAGAATGAGCTGGTCTGGACTGGCTGTGGGTATAAGTTTTGCTACTCTGTGGGGTATAATTATTTTTATTGGGCCTTTTGCCCGCCAATTGGTAGTTTTCTGCCAACTTGGCCAAATCCCCTATTTTAGAATTTACCTCTACCCTTCCTCTAATGTACTGTGAAACATTCTCTGGCATAATATCTATAAATTGCTCCATTAAAACTAAGTTCCTGAGAGCCTTGTATGTTTCGGCTTTCGCCGAGCGAATCCATCTATCAAACAATCGAATTTGATCATTAACAAGACTCTAAAGCTAATTCTCTATCCCTATGAGTTGCACTTTCTGCTTATCTAGGCTGGCATAAAGGTGTATCACTTGCCAATAGTTCTTCATCAATACAATGTCGTAATATTTCATTCACCAAAGTCCACTTTTTATCCGCGTCATTTAATTCTAGGCCAAATTCCTTGCCTAACAATACGAAATTAGACTTTTTAAGTTTCTTTATCTCTACCACTGAAGGCTCCATTGCCAGTCTCTGCATTTCAGATGACATCACTAACAATTTTAGCTCCCAGCCAAAGAAAAAATTAAAAAAATAAAAATTGGAAAAAAACAAAAATTTGCACGGCCCCTAACACAAGGCCACACTAACCTTAATCGTGAAGGGATCCAGCTGGGTGTCCAGTCAGTGCAAGAATGTCCTTTGCTAGAAGAGCTGGACCCTAGGCTAGCACACAACCGTTCTGCGGAAACAAAAAATTTTAGTTTTGGCACTCAAGAATCTAATTTTTTACACTTTTAATGTTCATCCCGGACAGGCCCCCACTTGTTATAAATAATTGTGTGTGGGGCTTCTATGGGGTACTGGTACTATTAAGGGGTAAGGGTAGTTAGAAGACAGAGTATCAAATATGGGAGAGCTAAAAGGCCCGGCCCCCAAAATAAACTATCCACAGTAGTAATAACTTGCTACTAGACCATATATGTTAGTCTAAGGGTTGATCAATGCGCTCCCACGCAGGAAGAAGGGATACTCTGTAATTCATGTACTTATTTATTAACCCCTTAACAACCCCCCCATATACACTCACACCAATAACAATAATAATAATAACTTTACCACACTATCTTACGTTAAAAAGCCTTGGTCCACTTAGGCAGGATACAAGGTTTACACTAAGAACAAGCTAGGGTAAAGTACTACTGGATAAGCACTGAAGCTGGATGCAGCTTAGGGTAGTGATACCACGTGGGACCCTAATACAAAACACAACACTTAGGGGTACCCAAAACACTGGCAAATACTATCCCCAGGTCTCACCAATATTTACTACCAGAGTAGGCACACTTAACACCATACAATACTTAACTTAATGGTACAGGAACTTAGGGTAAGGGAAATAAGTAAGAGGAGAAGGGAGGAGATTAGGGGTGCAGCCACAGAGTAGGTCTCGTCCGCACGAACGCCGGCCAGAGAAGAACCTCCTAGCGACCAGCTAGATTCAGATTCAGATTCAGATGTTTATTCAGGTAAGGTATATACATACAAGTGATGTTACATTAATGGATTGATATATAGATAGATCTAGTACATACAATGCCTAAAGCCACTATTACGCAATGCGTTTCGGGCAAGAAAACATTAATATCTAGAACTTAATACTAATTGAGCATAAAGAATAAAAGATGTTGAGAACAAATACAAATAAAGATAAAAAAAAGGGGGAAACATGACTGAACAAGCAGCACAAATACAATAGGTTGACAAACAGTGTTGATTAAAAAAGAAAAAAAAAAAAAAAAAAAGAAAATAACAGACATGGGTTGACAATAGAGGAGTGAGGTAGATTACAGGGAATTTATTAGGTAGTGTTTAGTTTTTATCTTAAACTGGTTGAGAGAGGTACAGTCTTTAACATGGTTGGGAAGGTCATTCCACATTCTGGGCCCCTTGATTTGCAGAGCATTTCTAGTTTGATTAAGACGTACTCTAGGAATATCAAAACTGTATTTATTTCTGGTGCTAGGCCTCCCATGTCGTGGTGCCGGAAGGAGCCTAATTGATCGTGCAGCTAAGCACATTAAAGATCTTCCCGAAACGCTTTGCGTAATAGTGGCTTTAGGCATTGTATGTACTAGCTCCTATCTATAAAGCCAACAAACTTTGTAAAATCTCTTTATGTATGTACCTTTGCCTAAATAAAAATTATTATTATTATTATTATTATTCCCCTATGCAACGTATTGTTACTTTACAAATGATTAGAAAGTATTAGTAAGCAAAGTTGGTGCCTATGTTATTATTTAATAATCAACCCCCAGCTCAGTCTTTAAATGCTCTTTGAGAAACAATAATAGTCTTACGTCTGGCAGGGAAGATACAAACAATTGCCGCTCGAGATGCACTCAACTGTACTACCAGAAAGTTTAATAGCTCAATTTTGACCTCTGGTTTCCACTGGAGAACCCAGGGTCGTAACAGATCGCAACCGAGGAACACTCTCTACGGACTACACGGATGGGTGCACACAGGACTTACCCGCTCTGGGGCCAGCCTTGCTGGGTTAGCCTCTGCAAGGACGGGATACAGCAACGACGATGCCCACGAGGACGACCTGGCATGGCGGTGCACAGCACGCATGAGGTAATACGCCCACTCCACACGAACACCAAGACGCCCGCCTTGCCTACCCATGCACCAGGAGGTGCTCCATTGGTGACTTCTCGGATGCTGCTTACCTAGCAGCATTTACCAGCCATGTACGCCCGACTCTGTACCTTTTTTCAGTTCAGGAAATCCTGACTGTTTTTTTAGCAGCAGAGGTTTCAGGTGTACGGGCATAGATGTTGGCGCAGACAGGGAAAAACTCCACGATGCCCCGTGACGCAGAACTCGCGGCGACGCCCTTCCTGGTGGCACGGCCCCTACGTCAGGTCAGAAGTCATTACCCCTCCACGCTGACGCTCCTCTCGTGGCAAGCGGGCACTCGTCCTTCGGGGGGTGGGGGTCCAGCCTGCTGGCCTTGCGGAATGGGGGTGCAGCGCCGGCCCCTAAGTGTTCCGCTGTCCGCAGCTACTTACTCTGACTTGTAGGAGTAATGTTAACCTTGCCCTTTATGTGTATTCTGCATTTACTGGTTAATTTACGAATTTACATTATGTATTGGAATGGGGCATTATTATCTGTCACGTGTTAGGCAATTATATGCTACTCTAATTGCCTTGATTATCAAGGAAAAATATGTTAGACATTTGCCATACTTTTACTCATAGATAATAAGTATTCGCTGTTCTGCAGATCTTGATTTACTTAATTCCCGGCTATAAGCATATGTATTAATGTTATTAAGTTGCAGTTATAGTATTCGAAGTTATACATGTCCATATTACGCAGTTTTAAAAAAACGATTCTTCGCGGCAGGGGATCGTATTCCAGGGATCATAGGATTAAGGACTTGCCCGAAACGCTACGCGTACTAGTGGCTGTACAAGAATGTAACAACTCTTGTATATATCTCAAAAAAAAAAAAAAAAAAAAAAAAAAAAAAAAAGTTGTAAAATATACAAGTTATAGCCGCTTCATTAACAGGGTTCGTTCCTTCATGTTTTCTTGGGCCTTCCAAAGATACTTTAGTGCAGCCGCCTTGCAGTCCTTGAGTCTCTGGTGGTGTTGGGCAAAGAAAGCCGAACCTTCGGTTAACGTTACTTTCCCTAACAGATTCTCCTGTAACATTTGCAAGGGTTCACGAACTTTATGCCCAAAGACTAACTCAAAAGGAGAACAGCCCAGTGAACTTTGTAACCCCTCTCGAGCAGCAAACAAAACATACAGGAAGTTCTCATCCCAGAAGGTGTCGGAACTCTCGCACGATGTCTTCAACATCTGCTTCAGAGTTAGATGGAACTGCTCAGTTACCCCCTGACTCTGTGGATGGTATGGGCTGGAAACCTTATGATTTATTCCATGGTCCTTACAGAATTGTTAAAAAATATCAGACTTAAAGTTAGTACCATTGTCAGTTTGCACGACCCGAGGAAGTCCAAAAGTTGAAAAAAATTGCAACATACGAGCAACAACAGTCTTTGCTCGGATGTTCCTTACAGCAAAAGCCTCTGGGTAACGTGTCGTGATACACATCATCGTGATTAGGTAAATATTACCAGACTTAGTTCTAGGTAATGGACCAACACAGTCCATTACCACATGAGAAAATGGTTCCTCCGGCACGACAATAGGCCTTAGAGGAGCTTTAGGTGGTGTCTGGTTTGGTTTCCCAACAAGTTGACAAGCAATACATGCATTACAATATTTTGCCACATCGCTTTTCAGCTTGAGCCAGAAAAAATACTTTAAGATTTTGTGATAAGTAATATTAATACCTTGATGTCCCCCCATAGGATCATCATGAGCAGCTGACAAAACTCTTTCTCTATAACAGGTAGGTACAAAGGGAAAGGGAAAGGTAGGTACAAAGTAAACTCCGACTTTGCAAACACCCTTGTGGAAATCAGATTTCAGGGTAACCTTACGGAGGGGTACTGCTCGAGTATCACTAGTGACACCCTCGACCAGTTCCACCTATCCAGTGTCGAGAGTGTTGGCACCTTGCAATGCACTCTCTAAAATTAAAGTCTGGATGGCACCGGTGTTCCAGAAGATCACCACGTCCTTCCAGGAAGAACCCTCAGACAAAAGTAGTCTTCCTTTCGATAAGAATAGGGTAAGCAGGTCCAACCACTGTGAGTTGGAGGTCTTACTCCCTAACCCTTCAGAAGGCCTCAAGCCCTGTCACAACAAGAGCATTGGGTCTTTTTTCTGGGTACAGTTGCCAACAACGGCTAGTAATGTGGTTTGGACGTTTACAGTGACCACAGATACGTCGGGGAGAAGAGACATTACTAACAGGATTGCCCTTCGGTTCACTCTTAGGTGCCGTGGGGCTAGACAATTTAACAGGGCTCGTTATGTCTGAAACAGAAGGTGGATTAGTTATAGGGTTAGAATGAGCTGGTCTCGACTGGCTGTGGGTATAAGTTTTGTTACTCTGTGGGGAATAATTATTTTTATTGGGCCTTTTGCCCGCCAACTGGTAGTTTTCTGCCATCTTGACCAAATCCCCTATTTTAGAATCTACCTCTATCCTTCCTCTAATGTACTGTGCTACATTCTCTGGCATATTATCTATAAAAACTAAATTTTTCAGTGCCTCGTGTGTTTCGGCTTTAGCCGAGCGAATCGATTTATCAAACAATCTAATTTGATCACTAGCAAATTCAGTTAGCGGTTGGTTGTGAGTAGGCCTAAGGTTGCAATAAGCTTGGCGGTGAGCTTCAGGAGTAATTTCATATGCCCTTAAAATTCGCTCCCTGACTTTATCATATTCAAAACACTCGTCGTCAGGCATGTTTATAAAAATATCTTGTGCTTTACCCCTAAGCCGCCCCTGCAAGATTTTCACCCACTCTTCCCTTGGCCAGTTCATGGACATGGCTAGTCTCTGAAAATGGTTGAAAAATGTTTCAGGGTCTGACTCTGAAAATTCAGGTAAGTTATGCTTTTTATCAGAATGCCTGAGGTTTTAGTCCCAGTAGGTGGTGGTACCATTCTTGCCGCCTCATTTTTGAGCCTTTGCTCTTCCACTGTAGCATTTTGTTCTGCTACTCTGGCCTCTTGCTCTGCCAGTCTTAACTTGGCTAGTGTTAATTCTAACTCTATATTTCTACTAGCTACACTTTCCCCTGAACTGGGCTCACATAAAATTGTATCACTTGACACTAGTTCTTGGTCTATACATTGCCGTAAAATTTTATTCACCAAGGTCCACTTTTTATCAGTGTCGTTTAACTCCAAATTCCTTGCCTAACAATATTAAATTTGCTTTGGTGAGCTTCTTAATCTCTACCACTGAAGGATCCTTTGCCAGTTCCTTCATTTTAGATGCCATCATTAATAAATTTAGCTCCTAGCAAAGGAAAATATTAAAAAATAAAAATTGGAAAAATACAAAAATTTGCACGGCTCCTAACACAAGGCCACACTTACCTCAAACGTGAAGGGATCCAGGTGGGTGTCCATTCAGTGCAAGAATATCCTTTGCTAGATGAGCTGGGCCCTAGGCTAACACACAACCGTTCTGCGGAAAACAAGAATTTTCAGTTTTGGCACTCAAAAATCTAATTTTTTACAATTACAAACATTTATTGTATCTTTTTACAATTACAATCATTTATTGTATCATTTTTATCATTACAATCATTTATTGGAATTAAATAATAGTATAATTGTTTATATAAGCATCTACCTCAGTATCATAGTAAAATCTTTCACATGAATATACTCTCACCCTGTTTATTTTTACACTTAGATTTATATTAGAGTAAATTTCAAGATATAATTAGATTTACATGTCATCTTTTTTTTCTTTTTTTTTCTCTCTGAATTATCTATTTGAGCTCACTTTGTTTTCTTAGGTTCATACCAATTATAGGATTTTAATTAACCATTACTAAGCTAATTATCTTCAAGATCATTTTACTTTATGATTATTATTTTTCCTATTATTTTTTATATTACATTTATATTGTCAGTCTCTACTGATTTTTTGTTTTTTATTTTATGTAACTTCTGTGTCCTTTCTGGCTATCTATTGGATCTTTATTTTACTTCTAAATTGTAACTATTTTATTGTATTTGCTTTTATTCTTGTTATTCTTTTTATTATTGTTCTTATTCTTGTTTTGCTTTATCGTGTATCTTGTATCGTGATCCCTCTGCATCTCTAAGCACACTGATATTGATCCTGATCAAAATCTTCTGTCTCATATCTACACCAACCAGCACATTGATCATCATTATTGCAAGTATTTTACAGCACACCAGGCTAAAAACAAACTCCAAAATAGCACCTGTCTATCAGTTTACAACCAAAATGTTAGATCACTTGGTAAATATTTTGACGATTTAAATGCATTACTCACAGCACTAGGTACTAACTTATCGTTCATTATTTTAACAGAAACTTGGCTAAATAAAGACTATACCCAACTCTACAACTTAGCTGGTTATAAAGCCATTCATAACTGTAGGCCTAATAAAAATGGTGGTGGCACAGCTATATATTATCGAGATACATTTATCTGCAACAGTGTTATTAGTGACAGAGATGACTACTGTGAATATACTTTTGCACAGTTTACAATTAAATTCCTTAAATCCTCTTTGACTATTGGATCCATCTATAGATTTCCCAATACTCACATAGCTTCTTTCTCAGACAACCTAAGGAATCTTATTATAAACAACAATCTCAACAAAAACCACATCATTCTGGGAGGAGACTTTAATATTGACCTGGGTCAACAAAATTGCTCTCAAGTTGACTATTTCCTTAACAGCATGAACTCCTGTATGCCAGTCCCCACAATCACCAAACCTACCCGAGTCACTCAAACATCAGCCACTACCTTGAACCACATATGGACAAACATAACAGCTCCCCTTGTATCTGGTATAATCTACGACAGAACAACTGACCACTATCCTACCTTTCTCATAGCGAACATGGACGTAACACCACCAAAAAGCAAGAAACTTTCATTTAGGCTACACAGTGAATCAGCTTTAGGCAATCTTACAGATGCACTTCACAATGTTAACTGGGATTCTGAATTCAATAATACCCAGGATATAAATTCATTAGCTAACCTCTTCCTCTCCAAAACTCTAAGCCTCTACAACCTTCATTGTCCACTTCTTACCAAGCAAGTAACTGTCAAAAGATTAAACAATCCATGGCTCACAAGTGGCATTCTCAACTCAATCAACAAGAAACATGAATATGAAAAGAAACTTAGGATTGGCCTAGTTTCAAAGGAAGTAGCTAAAAGGTATTCATTAATGCTTACCAGTATCATAAGAAAGGCAAAACTTGCATATTATGTGAATAGATTCAATGAAGCAAAAGGCAACATGAAAAGCACTTGGAAAACAATCTCTAGTATCCTAAGAACTAAACAACACTCACATAACCAAATAAAACTCTACAAGGATGGGGATATACCGTGAACTGATTTAGAAATGGCAAATGAATTTAATAGTTTCTTTTCATCGGTTGATGCTAATCTTGCCAGTAAAATCCCACAGACTCAGACACATATTAACACATATCTCTCAGGCAGCTATCCAAACTATCTTCTCCTTTCACCAATCAGCCCGGCAGATGTTGTGTCCATCATACACTCTCTAAAAACCAAGGCAGGGAACAACAGTGAAATTCCATCCATTGTGTACAAGAGAGCCTCCCATGCCCTTGCCCCACCCATAGCACTACTGTTCAACAAATCTATAGAGTGTCACACCTTCCCTCATATCCAAATCATCAAATGCAATTCAGCTACAGATAGACAACATTAACATCAGTAATAAAAATGCTGCCAAGTTTCTTGATCTATTCCTAGACAAGAGACTCAACTTCAGCACCCACATTCAACACATAACTAAGAAAGTCTCTAAGACAGTTGGTATACTCTCCAAAATCAGATATTATGTTCCTAACTCTGCTCTCCTCTCACTGTATTATGCACTAATCTACCCCTATCTTAATTATGGTATCTGTGCATGGGGGTCTACCACTGCAAACCACCTTAAGCCCATCATCACGCAGCAAAAATCTGCTATCAGAATAATAACTAACTCTGCTTTCAGACAACACTCAGCTCCCTTGTTTAAATCCTTAAACTTGCTAAATTTAACTCCCTCCACACATTCTCTTGTGTCAACTACATTTACAAAACCCTGTTCTTAAATGCAAACCATGCTCTGAAACTCTCCCTGGACAGATGTAATAGGACCCATTATCATCACACCAGAAATAAATATCTCTTTGATATCCCCAGGGTCAAACTTAATCTGTGTAAACACTCTATGCAAATTAAGGGACCTAGTCTATGGAACTCACTCCCTAGTGAATTGAAAAACTGTAAAACTTTTGCCTTATTTAAAAGCAAAACCAAAAAGTACCTAATTTCATCTTCTTAGTTTCCTACACTGAGCTTTAAATTTGCTCTGTACCTAGTGTTACCCAATCTCCTAATTTTTATGTAGTATCAAACAACCTTATCATTGTGTTCATTGCTGACTTACTTATTTATGTGCTAGCCATATGCTGTATTGTGACTACCAATTTTTGTCAACTACCATTCAAGCTGTCATTGCAATCAATCTTATATTGTTTCTGCTGTATTGTGCCTACCAATTATTGTCAACTACCATTCAAGCTGTCATTGCAATCAATCTTAGCTACCTATGTGCTTTAATATACTGTACCTACAATTTTCTCTCATCTTCTTTTCTTCATTCCATGCAACTGTTATAATTTTTTTGTCTATAAATTTTGCAAGTATTTACCTACTTAAAATTTTCTTAGATTAAGGACCTGCCCGAAACGCTGCGCATACTAGTGGCTTTACAAGACTGTAATTACCATATTATGTATCCTCACATTCCCAATGTACCTTCTTGTATATGCATAAATAAAATAAAATAAAATAAAATTATAAAGTTCCTCCCGGTCAGGCCAACCACTTGTTATTAATAATGGGTTGTACTATGGGGGATCTAGTATTAATTTAGAGTAGGGGCAGCAGTTAGAATAAAGATGTATCTCTATTAGTGGAGATCAGTAAGGCCCGGTCCCCAAAAAAATATAACAGTGAATAATAATTGCCTACAAAACAATGTCAGTCTAGAGGTTGATCATAGATCTCCTACACAGGAAGAATGGATACTCCTTTAACTGACTTACTTATTTATTAACCCCTTAACAACCCCCCATATACATTCACTCCAATAACAATAAGTACTTTACCACACTATCTTACGTTAAAAGCCTTGGTCCAGATAGGCAGGATACAAGGTTTTACAATGAGAACAAGCTAGGGTAAAGTTTACCAGGCAAGGGACACTAGCAAGGACTCTACGTAGCTTACTGGTACTATTGGAACCCACGTGGTTCCACTGGGACCCCTTAGAGTAACAGAGTAATATAAACACTAGTGATCACCTACTTATAAATATAAATAAAATATAAATATGTTTATTCAGGTAAGGTACATACATACAAGTGATGTTACATTAATGGATTGATATATAGATAGAGCTAGTACATACAATGCCTAAAGCCACTATTACGCAATGCGTTTCGGGCAAGAAACACATTAATATCTAGAACTTAATACTAATTGAGCATAAAGAATAAAAAGTGTTGAGAACAAATACAAATAAAGATAAAAAAAAGGGGGGGAACATGACTGAAAAAGCAGCACAAATACAATAGGTTGACAAACAGTGTTGATTAAAGAAAAGAAAATAACAGACATGGGTTGACAATAGAGGAGTGAGGTAGGTTACAGGGAATTTATTAGGTAGTGTTTAGTTTTTATCTTAAACTGGTTGAGAGAGGTACAGTCTTTAACATGGTTGGGAAGGTCATTCCACATTCTGGGCCCCTTGATTTGTAGAGCATTTCTAGTTTGATTAAGTCGTACCCTTGGAATATCGAAACTGTATTTATTTCTGGTGTGGTGCTCATGAGTTCTGTTACAACCTTCAATGAAGCTTCTGAGGTCAAGATTAGCATTACAGTTCAGCGTTTTATATATGTATAATACACATGAGAGAATGTGCAGTGACTTAATGTCTAACATATTCAGAGATTTGAGTAGGGGTACCGAGTGATGTCTGGGGCCAGAGTTGGATATTGTTCTAATAGCAGCTTTGTGTTGGGTAATTAGAGGACGTAAGTGATTTTGGGTAGTAGAACCCCAAGCACAAATACCATAGTTGAGATATGGATAGATAAGGGAGTAATAGAGAGTCACCAGGGCAGGGCGTGGTACATAATATCTGATCTTAGAAAGAATGCCCACAGTTTTTGAAACTTTTTTTGATATATTTAGAATGTGTCCCTGGAAATTCAGCTTGTGGTCAATGAGAATGCCAAGGAATTTGCCATCTAATTTGTTACAAATTTGGGTATTGTTTATTTTGAGATTTATTTGACTAGAGGATTTATTGCCAAACAGAATATAGAAAGTTTTGTCAATGTTAAGGGTGAGTTTGTTGGCAGTTAGCCAAAGATGGACTTTATTTAGCTCAGTATTTACTGTGGCATTTAGAGCAAGAGGGTCAGGACTGGAGTAAATGAAGGTTGTGTCGTCAGCAAATAGAATTGGTTTGAGGTGTTGGGAGGCATTTGGAAGGTCATTAATGTAGATGAGAAAGAGGAGAGGGCCAAGTATGCTGCCCTGAGGAACACCAATGTTGATGGGTAGGGTGGGAGAAATTGTATTATTCACAGAAACATATTGGAGCATGTCAGTAAGGTAGGATTCGAGGTATTGTAGGGAGTGTCCTCTGACTCCATAATGATGTAATTTAAGAAGAAGGTTTTGGTGGTTGACAGTATCAAAAGCTTTACGCAGGTCCACAAATAACCCAACAGGGAACTCCTTTTTATCAAGAGCTGTATGAATCGAGTTAAGCATACTAATAAGTGCATCGTTAGTGCTTTTTTGGGTCTGAAGCCATATTGGCAAGGGCTAAGTATATTGAGTTTGGCTAGATATGAGTAAAGCTGCTTATAGATTAGTTTTTCAAAATTTTTTGACAAGTTTGGCAGGATTGATATAGGTCTGTAGTTGTTAACATCTGTGGGATCACCACATTTGTGGACAGGCGTTACTCTCGCTTTTTTTAGAATATCTGGAAAGGTTTGGAGTTCAAGAGACTTGTTGAAGAGCAAAGCAATAGCAGGGGCTAAAGATCTGGAGGCTTTTTTGTAAATTAAAGTTGGTATCTCCTCAAGGGCACCAGACTTGGTTTTAAGGGAAAGGATTATCTCATTGACGTCAGTGGAGTTAATAGGCTTTAGGTACAGAGACTGTGGATAGTTACCTGTAAGATAGTCCTTAATGTCAGTACTGGAAGATGGAATATCATTTGCAAGGAATGAACCAATGGAAGAGAAGAACCTATTGAACTCAATAGCAGAATCAGAGGCTGAAAGCTGACCATCGTTATTAGACAGGAGAGTCGGTTTGTTATTTAAAGATTTCTTTGATCCCAATATTTGTGAAATTGTGCTCCAAGTTTGTTTAATGTTGCTCTTTATTTGGGTAAATTTATCTTCGTAGTATTTAGTTTTGGCTCGTCTAATTATCTTAGATAGCAATAATGAGTAATTCTTTGAGAATTCTTTGGAGACAATTCCTAACCTATACTTCTTCTCAAGGTCGTGTTTTTTGTTAATGGATTTAAGTATTCCCTTTGTAAGCCAAGGATTGTTAAGCCTTTTGCTTGTGACTTGTTTTGTAAGCATAGGACAGTGGGTGTTATAAAGGCTAAGAGTTGTTTGTAGAAAAGATTGCACTGCTAGGTTGATGTCCCCTATGTTACCTAACTCGGACTCCCAGTTGACATTATCAGCAGCAGTTATAAAATTGTTTATAGCAGTTTCATTGTGCAGCCTAAAGCTTAACTCCCTTGTTTCTAGAGGTGGTTTGCTAATGTTAGTTAAGAGAAATGTGGGGTAATGGTCTGTAGTGCTATCGGTGATTATACCTGAAGTAAGCGGAGAGGTTATGTTGGCCCAGATGTGATCTAGAGTCGTGGCAGTGCTATCAGTGATTCTAGTAGGTCTAGTGATTAAGGGTATGAGGAAGCAGGAATTCATACAGTTGAGGAAGCTAACAGCAGTAGGGTGTTCTGGCTCGCAGAGGTCAATATTAAAGTCCCCTGCGATAATTAGGTGGTTTTTGTTCAGTCTGTTATCAAGTATTAGATTTCTAAGGTTTGAGTTGAATTCAGACACATCAGTGTTGGGAATTCTATAGTTAATTGTGTTAATGAATTCTATAGAACTTAATGCCCAATAATATTCTACACAGTACTACTTTACACACAGAACATGTTTATACCAGAAAATGAGGTTACAATACAGTAAACTTATCTTGGTAAACTAGACACAGAAAAAGGAAGGGTGAGAAGCAAGAGGAAGGGGAGAGGTTCTTTTCACCACGACGGGCTCCCGAGTTGTTGTGGTGCCGGGAAGAGCCTAATTGATCGTGCAGCTATACACATTAAAAATCTTCACCCATGTACAGTATTGTTTACTTTACTCATTCTAAAGATAGTTAATAATTACTACAATGTTATACTTAATCCACAACAAGCTCAAGAGTCTGAATGCTTTGTGAGCAACAAGATTCGTCCTACGTTTGGCAAGGAAGATACGAACAGAGACACGTCGGCAAGCGTGTCAAATATAAGGTAGTTTATTTAGCTCAATTTGACCTCTGGTTTCCAATTGAGGAACCCAGGGTCGTAACAACCGCCAACGAAAATACCACCTCCAATCTCTTGCCATTCCTCGCAGCTGTGTCGAAGATCGACCCCATTAAAATCTCTGTAGTTCATCTTTTGGAAACTATGGAGAAAGACGTACAAGATCTTGATATTAATGAAGAGGAAAGAGACATTTCTGCCAACAAAGCAGATCTTGGAATTTTTTGGGCACTAACATTGTCCTCATACATGGGATCGAAGTCGGTTGAGATGACGGGTCGCTGGGAAAGCATCCTGTGGACCATCACCGAGCTTGTTTCTCACTGGAGGCCTGAAAACAACAATGATTTAGGATATTTAGTTAATGATTTATTGAAACCATGGGTTCTCAAAATGTTCACAGATCAAAAATTGTGTCCCAACCTATACCTGCGTCTAGAAATGCTTCGATTCATTTGCATGTATCCCGACACGTTCCTGCTGGACGCTATCTCCGGAATGCAAGTTGTTGAGGGATTGGTCATCAATAGCCTGTACATGGAGTTGCATCACCTGGAGCAAAATGGCTTAGAGATGAACCTTGCATACCCTTTCATCAAGGTTTTGGAGAAACTTAATGAATATGGTCATACACGTTCAGATGTAGCTGCAGCCGTGCAACAGGTGACCAGTCTGAAGACTGGACCAGAAGCATCCTTTTTTAACCACATTGGGCAGCTATTGGGGCAACATGCAGAAGCATCGCGAGTGAATTACCTCAGCAATTTAGATGTTGTTGAAACTATTTCGTCGTTCTTGGACATTATTTCCTTATTTGAGCAGTTGGTGGTTACACAATACACAATGACTGCTTATGAAGTTCCTGGCTTGGCTGAGACCGCTGCAGCTTCCCTTGTTGCTATTACATCTTCTTTAGTTGCAACGACTCCGACGTTACGACATAAAGCTGGTAGCAGCCTCTTTTCGCTCTTCACTCAGTGGGATGATATTTACGAACTATTATCAATTACACACAACTCGTCTATTTTCACGTTCTATGCCTTAACCACGCTCAGCTCCTGTCTTCCCTTAAGAAGCAGGTAGCAAAGTGGGGATTCTGCTTCGACTACTTTCTAGTACGGCATGACAAGTCAAGTGAGGACTGCCCGGAGAAGTTCATCGACAGCTTGACACGGGCAGTTATGAAGTCACCGGTGTTGTTGCATTGGTCCAAGATGGTGGTGGACGAATCAACGCTGATCCACCCGCTGCTGGTGTCTCCGACCGACCCATTCACGCGGTGCCCTCTGGACAACGGCTCCTCCTACAGTCGCTTGCCCGAGTTACAGGCTGAAATTTTTGCATGGAGAAACTCTTCACTCAAAAATATGGTTATATATAGTGACGTAAGCAGCAATGAGATTAATAGAGATATCAATAGCAGAAGCGTTGGTAACATTGATAGTAGTACAGACTACATGAACAGCATTGATGTAAAAAGTTGTGGCTGTGAACTATAGACATTGCTTTTGTAGTTTGATTTTTACTTTTGATTATTAGTGTCTAATAACTGAACGCTTATGTATATGAATTGGTAATCACAATGTTATTGATTGTATTATGTGGAAGTTTTTTAATTAAAAAATTTGCAAAATAAGATTTGTTTATCTCATAGAGAATTACTTGGAGTTAACTTTACCATGCCATCAACAACAAATAAGAAAATGCTAGGAAAATTAATAATATTGTTTATTGAAGAGATCTTATTTGAAAACAATGAAGGTAAATATGTTTTTATCTACACAATTGAGAGAATAGTTGTGTAGATGAGAACAATGAAGGGAAATATGTGTTTTTATCTACACAATTGAGAGAATAGTGGTGATTATTTATTTGTCCATTCAAAGGGGCAAGTCGCATACAAAAATGCATGGGACCCATCTTGTCTGTAGCATGAGATGATACCTTTAGCAATTATAAACACCCCTATGCCTTTTTCATAACATCAGTGTGAAATAGGGCATAGGATTAACAGTAGTAGTTTAAGATGACTCAAATTCTCACTATTTTACTATTAAATTTTTTTTGTCCGTAATTATTTCCCTTCAGCAATGGCGAGGGTGTGTATTTACAACCCATCCTCCTGTTTAGATATTTCTTTTTGTAATTATGTGGACCATTGAACATACATAGACATTTTGTTCAGTTATATAGTAGAATTTGGTACTGTTGATTATAGAAAGTATTTAAGCTGACCAAACCACATACTAGAAATTGAAGAGACGACAACGCTTTGGTCGTCCTTGGCATGAAAGGCGCCTTCTAACCACTCCTCAAACCCTGTAGGAAAACCAAAAAAAAAATCCAATGGCAGGTAAGTGTTGTGGGAAAATCCTGCTGGGATTGATATGAGAGGAGAACTACCAGGGACTTGTACTGAACTAAATTAAAATTTACTGACTGCAAATTAATTCAACTAAAGTCTCTAGCTAGGGTCGTAAATCCTAGATCCTCTTTTTCTAATGACAGATTGTGGGCTGTAAGGGGCAGGTGGGGTGAATTAGTTGATAGGTTGATTGAAGATCCACAGTCCACCTGCCGACAGGCATCTCACGTTAGCCTGTATTTTATACAAGGATAAGGTTTAATAAATTCAATTCTATGACCGAAGACTGGTTCTGTTTAAATCAGAGATTCAAACATATACATAGTCTAGCCTAGCACCATAACTATTAACAGCCAATATATTCTTATACTATAAACAACAATTTAAGTTGTAGAAGTATGATAAATGACCTTAAATATTTTTTTTTTGAGATATATACAAGAGTTGTTACATTCTTGTACAGCCACTAGTACACATAGCGTTTTGGGCAGGTCCCTGGAATACGATCCCAGCTGCGAAGAATCGTTTTTTCATCCAAGTACACATTTTACTGTTGCGTTAAACAGAGGCTACAATTAAGGATTTGCGCCCAGTAAATCCTCCCCAGCCAGGATACGAACCCATGACATAGTGCTCGCGGAACGCCAGGCGAGTGTCTTACCACTACACCACGGAGACTATATATATATATATAGTCTAAGTACTAGAAATTATATTCAATTAAATGAACTTATAACAAATTAAAGATAACTAAGCAAGCAATTGTTAACTTAATTTAAATAATCAAGTATATATGGAGATATATTTATATTCAATTTATATGAAGAGGTAGAGTCAACCTGATTGAATCTTTTCCCACACAATGGACACTCATCAAGTTATATTTACAGTGACTGAATCTTTTCTCACACAATGGACACTTATGATTTTTGGTGCTTAAAAATTCAACTGCTGCACTACAATATTAATAAACTTACTGAAATATGAGGGTGGCCTCACTCTATAACCGACAGACAGACTCATTTAATATATTAAAGTTACACAAGCATACAATTTGCCAATTAATATACTAAATAACATCAATATACTTCTCTGACTACCAGGGTACCTGTCTGACAAGGTGTGCCAGACTGGATAACTCTCTTGTCGCAAGTTTAGGCACGATATATTTTATATCACAGCTTTGCTGTATGATATTCTAGTAGTGTATCTATGTGATTGTCCTTAATTGCAGTTGCAGAAAGATGAGGATGGAGGTGGAGACAGAGTCACTTTGTGTGCTCCACTGTACACTTATTAGATATAAATGTTCTACGAATTTTCCTTGTAGATATTGTCCAGGTACTCCCCCAGTTCTAGAGAGTAACCACTGGTGATAAAGATAATTCGGTAATGTTCGCTAAGGTACCCTTGTTCACTGTTTTGTCAACAAACGGGGTCCGTCTAATTATCACAAGCTACCACAAGCTACACAAGCTTCAGAAAGCTTCCTGGCAATACGTTAGTAATGAATAAATATGATATGTTAGGTTAGGCTGACCTAACCTAACCTAACCTATCCTAACCTAACCTAACCTAACTTAACCAAGCCAAACAGTCTCCGTGGTGTAGTGGTAAGATACTCGCCTGGCGTTCCGCGAGCGCTTTGTCATGGGTTCGTATCCTGGCCGGGGAGGATTTACTGGGCGCAAATCCTTAAATGTAGCCTCTGTTTAACGCAACAGTAAAATGTGTACTTGGTTGTAACAACGATTCTTCGCGGCGGGGATCGTATTCCAGGGACCTGCCCGAAACGCTATGCATACTAGTGGCTGTACAAGAATGTAACAACTCTTGTATATTTCTCAAAAAAAAAAAAAAAAAAAAAAAACCCTAACCTAACCGACGCTTGGATCGTCGACTTGATTTGGCGTCACCAGCTTTTTATTTTCGCCTAATTTCTTTATAAAAAGATACTTTTTCAGATTAAAATTATGTTTTTTCGGGTTGTACATTCAGCACCAACATTATAATGAGTAAATATATCATATTTATTCATTACTAACGTATTGCCAGGAAGCTTTCTGAAGCTTGTGGTAATTAGACGGACCGAACAAACGGGTCCGTCTAATTACCACAAGCTACACAAGCTTCAGAAAGCTTCCTGGCAATATGTTAGTAATGAATAAATATGATATGTTAGGTTAGGCTGACCTAACCTAACCTAACCTAACCTAACCTATCCTAACCTAACCCGTTCTCCTAACCTAACGCGTTCTCGCCCGGGGCGCTCCCGTAGCTCGCTTTGCCCTGAGTTGGCTCCTCCTACTCCCTTGAGAGGAGTAGCTTTCAATGAATATTGATTGATTATTTTTACTGTCTAGACATATGATTGAGATAAGATGTGATTATAATATAATTAGATATAGGATTTAAAGACTTTGAGTACTACTTGATAGGGGTCCGTCTAATTACCACAAGCTTCACAAAGCTTCCTGGCAATATGTTAGTAATGAATAAATGTGATATGTTAGGTTAGGCTGGTCTTACCTAACCTAATCTAACCTAACCTAACTTAGTCAAACCAAACCTAACCTAACCTAACCGACGCTTGGATCGTCGACTTAATTTGGCATCACCACCTCTTTATTTTTGTCTAATTTCTTTATAAAAAGATACTTTTTCAGATTAAAATTATGTTTATTCGTGTTGTACATTCAACACCAACATTATAATGAGTAAATATATCATATTTATTCATTACTAACGTATTGCCAGGCATCTTGGTGAAGCTTGTGTAGCTTGTGGTAATTAGATGGATCGCTTAATAGTACTACTGATTCTTATTAAGGATTCGATATAATCCCTACCGGATGTCGAATTAATTCGTTCCAATAGTTTTTCAATTAAGAATTCTTCTAGAAGCTTCTGGATTTTTGAGAGATCATGAACAAAGTCAAGGTGGCACCTATAGGGCCCCTATGGTATACGTGATCATAGTGGCATTGTCATCTAGGATCAAGATGTATAATGAATCTGCTATGATTCTATGATTTAGATATGATATAGAAATAATACATTTCTTAGATAAAAATATAGATATGGTGAGTAAAATTTCCCATATCTTCCAGAGGGAGAGAACTGGCACAGAGTCTAATACTATGGACAATAGTAAACTTATGTATTCATTTACTGTATTCATTTACTGTTACATCCTGTAACCTACCTTACCCTTCTATTGTCAACCAATGTCTGTTTTTTTTCTTTAAAGAGCGCTGTTTGTCGACATAATTGTATTTGTGCTGCTTTTTCATCTATGTTTTCATTTCTTGTTTTCATTCTACTCATTATGCTCAATTAGTATTAAGCTTGTCATTTAAGTTTATCATGCCCGAAACGCTTTGCGTAATAGTGGCTTTAGGCATTGTATGTACTAGCTCTACCTATAAGTCAAACAATCCTTGTAAATATTTATTGTATGTATGTACCTTACCTAAATAAAATTGTATTGTATTGTATTGTATTGTATTGTCCTCTCCATTGGATTGATAATATAAGTTCAGATTTTGCTTGCACTTCTGTGTGGCTGTCCGTTGTGGACGATTGTGTCTGTTAGGAGTCTGTGGGTCATGAGGAGTTAGAGGGTCTGGAGGTCTCCCAGGATCTAACTGCAGCTGACTCACTGATTAAATGTGGAGGGTCCGTCTCATTACCACAAGCTTACACAAGCTTCAGAAAGCTTCCTGGCAATAATGAATAAATATGATACATTTACTCATTATAATGTTGGTGCTGAACGTACAACACGAAAAAAAGATAATTTTAATTTGAAAAAGTATCTTTTTATAAAGAAATTAGACGAAAATAAAGAGCTGGTGACGCCAAATCAAGTCGACGATCCAAGCGTCAATGTTGTGGAGCGACTTATCCAAGACAGATTGTTGCCTGGAGAGTGTTTGCTGGCATATCAGCCTCCTGTGTACACGACGCACTTCTCTGCTCAAATTGTCACATATTGAAATAATGGTATAAACTACAATAATGCATAGTTAAAATAATATTTAGCATAAATAGCCAGAAAATATTGAGATTGTATTGAAAAATAGGTGTCTGGAAGAGAAATTAACTCCATGGGACAACAGTTTTGTTATATAGATGCTGATGATTATTTGCTGGTATGCGTTCGCTACTTGAACTACTATGTACTTATTTACGTATCCAGAGATTAGTTCAGAGTAAAACCCTGTTTTACCAAATTCTATATTACATACCAACCTTATAATAGATAAATATGACGTATTTCTTCATTACTTATATAATGCAAGGAAATTTTGGGGTATGATTAGGTAGCTAGGGGTAGCTTTTGGGTAAATACATGGACTCGCTCTGGGTGTGTGTGTAGAGCCGTACACATTAGCCAATCAATTGTGTAATTAACATGTATTTATATTAATAATACATTCAATAACATCATTATAGGGGGTAAATATGTCATATATCTTCATTACTTGTGTAATGCTAGAAGGCCGGAGTAGCACTAGGTAACTATGGATATAGCTTTGGGAAAATACATGGACCCGCTCTGGGTGTGTGGAGAGCTACACACCAGCAAATCAATTGTCTAATTAACATGCATATATATGCTAATTAACCTTCAAGATTTATATGTCAGAAGAAAGGCAGAGATGTAGACATTACTGTAAATACATTTCAAGTAATATATATAATTTATGTGAAAGGCATTATATTTTTTAATAAATACTACATAATCGCCGGTATCCGGTGTTATGATCTCAGCCTACAGGAGAAACGAGTCTCCCTCCTTGAGAGTTATTCAGCAAGCCTGACCTAACTAGAAGGTCTAGCAAATATTGAGGTGGTAACCCATATGAAAAATGGCTGGTTGGATATGTAAAACAATTTAAGATTATGGGCAGTAAGTAAGGAAATAGATAAATGACTGGCTAGGAGATGTGGACATTTTGCTGGAGGCGTGAGGCTCGCTTCCGGAGGACCTTGACCTCACTTGAGTGCCAGACATCGCAGGGGGAAGCCGCGCTCCGTTTGAGCTCCCGTCAGAAGGGAACCCCTAGTGATATATCTCGAAGAGAAGAGAAGTGTGCGGACGTACCAGTTGTGGAATCGAGCTGGGAACGTTGTGGTCTCAAGTCCTGGTCGACGAGCAGATATTAAATCGCCCAGAAGCATTATTGTGGGCTGTGTGGAGCGCCCTGACCAGACGCCGTCAGAGGGAAAGCGCCCTCGACCAATTAATCTGTGGTAAGCACGATAAACGCCAGTTCATAGTGATTGTTTGTAGTTGGTCGTGTGCCCAGCGACAGTAGCGATGTTTATTTATAAGTTAGACATGTTTTAATAAGGCAGAAAGCCTGAAATAAGAGAGTGGAGAGGGAGGAACACGGAGCGACGTCCTCCCCCTCTGAGCGCTGGCGGACGACTGAGGGAGCCGGCTCCGGATGGAGGAAGACCCTCCCAGCGAGTGAGGACGCCGCCGCCAGGCGAGGTGGAGTATGGACCCGCCCAAAACGGGGGAGTCCACTCTCACTGTATGTAGAGAACAGATAGAGGTTTGAGGCAAGCATATTGTGTGGTTATTTTTGTTTATGTGTTAAAGGGGAACATTTTATTGGAACGTCGATGGGTTGCAGGTTTGTCTTTGGGGAAGAAGTTGCTGAGAACTTCGAAGCCAGCAGAGGATGTAGCTGATGAGACTCCAAGGTAGTGGAGCAGAGGACCTCGAGCTGTGAGGAGAAGCAGCAGTGAAGAGGAGTGTCACGTGCTTCTGTAGAGGTGGTGAAGCACCATAGTTACTCGAGGAAACTTCATGGTGTAGCAGCCAAGAGAGCTGTGGAAGAACCTAACAGAAGGGTGAAGCACCGTAGTTGCACAAGGAAACTTCATGATAGCAGCCTGGAGGAGCTGCAGAGGATCCTGGTAGTGAAGCCCGGAAGAACCTAAGGATATTAGGGTTGTGAACTTCCAGAGGTGGAAGGGGAAGTTCTGGTGGATTACTAGTAGGGAGTTGATAGTGTTTGGTTGTCATTAGCGTGCAAGACGCAGTGAGAGGTGAGTGACTGTTGGCATCCTTATGTCAAGGAGTTTTTTATACTGAAGTATCAATGAACATTTATACTGGTATATGTTATTGCATTCAAATGCTGATTTTCTATATATATATGTTATCTTGCTGATGGTGCAACAGTGTGTAGGCTTGACCAACTTGAGGAGGTTAATAGTATCAGGTGGTGAACCAGGAGATAGGATACCACTTGATAAGCTGATAATAGAGTTCTGATGGTATTGGAGTGCAACCTGATTGTGATATTATAGAGTATAGGATTCATTATTATTATATGTGTGTATGTATCGTGTATGTGCTTTGTTCAGTAAATGTGTCACAATTTGCTGGTGTTTGCCCTTGTCCTAGTGAGGCTTCCCAGGAGGTAGTAAAGAAGGAGAGAGAGAGAGAGAAAGAACCATGAACCACTGCTGTGGACAGGGTAGGAGGTAATACTAGTAAGTCATAGGGGGATTGAGGAGATCATATCTCATAAGGAGAGAGTGGGGAGTCACAGCGGCTCGAGTGGGTGTGTGCACGTGACAACGAGGCTAAGTGTTGGAGCCGCATCCCCTGAACGTGTGACGTTGAGCCCCTCTCCAAGAGCCAGAAGCGCCAAGGGTGATCTCCTAGTATAAGCACTCTGCCGAGCTGTGGGTTGGGTTGTCCGTAGAGAAGGATCAACGACGACAACACCAACCAACCCACAGTCTATAATAAATTGGGGGCCTGTGTCCGGGAGAGTGAACTGACACACCCACACCCTGTCCAAGAGTGGATTTGTACACCCCTGCTGAGATAAACTGTGTGACCGCAGGTGTATACTCTCTCTCTTGGGAAGACTCACAGGACAAAGATGGATAAGGTGCAAGCATTTGTGGAGTCAGGCAAGCCTGAGGACTTGGAAGGTTGCACGAGGGATCAATTGAAACAAATAGCAGAAAAATGTGGCATCAGGTTGAAAGCATCTAAAGTAGCTGGGATGAAGGATGAGATCCTGAGGCAGTTGAGAGCCAGAAGTGAAGCGGCAGAACAAGGAGCCCAGGAAGGAGCTGAAAGTAGAAAGGAGGATGATGGGCAGGATGACGTGAGATCCCAGGGATCGAGTAGGAGCAGCAAGAGTAGCCGCAGTAGCAGGAGTAGCCGGAATAGGAGCTTGGAGAGATTCCAGTTAGAGCTCCAGATGCAGCGTGAGGACAAGGAGAGACAGTTCCAGCTGGAAAAGATGAAATTAGAACTCCAGATGAAAAATGAAGCCGAGAAGGAAAAAGAGAAAACCAGGCTGGAAGTAGAGAGAGCGAGACTAGAGGTGGAGAAAGAAAAAGAGAAAACCAGAATAAGAGAACTGGAGTTGGAACAAGAGAAAGAAAAAGAAAAAGCCCAGGTCGAAAAAGAAAAAGCCCAGGTCGAAAAAGAAAAAGAGAGAACAAAACAAATGCAGATAGAAGCGAATAGAACCTTGGCTGAGCAAAGGATTGAACATGGGTTGCCAGAGAGCACCACCCAGGTATCACACCCACCAGATGTTAGGGTTAGGGAGAAGGACATTCCCTTGTTTGTTCCCGAAGAGGCAGAGAGCTTCTTCGAGCATTTTGAGAAAGTAGCCAGCATCAAAAAGTGGCCACAGGAGGAATGGGCCCAGCTGGTCCAGTTAAGATTGACCGGTGCAGCCAGGGAGGCATACACCCAATTGTCGCTGGAAGAGTGCCAGGATTACGCCACAGTAAAGAGCAGCATATTGCGCTCGTTTCAGTTAACCCCAGAAGCTTATAGGAAGCGCTTCAGAGAAATGATCAAAGTTGGAGCATGTACGTTTGCTGAGACAGCAAGAGATCTGGAAAGACGATTCCAGAAGTGGATTGAGGCTGCTGGAGTTGGATCTTATGCTGACCTGAAGCAACTGATGGTCATGGAAAAGTTCTTGGAGATGATGCATCCCGAAACAAAGTTCAAGATCCAAGAAGCAGGGATAATGGAGGTGAAAGATGCCGCAGATAGGGCGGATATGATTACTGAAGCATACAAGAGCTTGAGGGAGAACAGAGTGAGAAGTGAGGCGAGATGCAGCAATGGCAGACCCAATGGAATCTGGGGAGGAAGAAATTATGAAAGACCCAGAAGAGTCTGGGGTGAGAATAATTTTGATAAATGGGCAGATAAAAGTAAGTACCCTAAAACTCAGAAGAGTAGGTCGCGCACTTCGTCTGAAAGTGAAGATGGAGGAGCTAAACAAGAAACTAATCGTTATCCTGGAAATCAAGAGTCCAGTAGAACCCCACAGAGTGCAAGTAGTGTACCTGGCCCGAGGAATTCTCATGTGAGTGGGCAGAGTCAGAGCTACTCTGGTACATATAGAAGAGACTTTTCCCAGATGAGATGTTACAATTGTAACGGATTGGGTCACGTGATGCGAGATTGTAGACAGGGCAAGAGAGTTGTGACCCTGGCCATGTGTGACCCCGGAAGTAAATATACTAATGTGTTCCGAGACAAACCACAGAGAGCGAATTTAGTGAACGAGAGGTATAGGCCGTTCATGAGCAAAGGTTGGATCAGGATAAGAGGCCAACCTGAGGTAGAAGTTGGTATCTTAAGAGATACCGGAGCTAATCAGAGCTTGATTGCGAGAAGCCTGATTGGGAATGATCGACGGTTAGCTGGCAGGAGTAAGATGAGAGTATATGGGATATTGTCTGAGAGTGACATGCCCGTTTGTACTGTCCAGCTAAGGTCGGAATATGTGTCGGCAGAGGTGATGTTGGGAGTGTGCCCCGACATACCTATTCCAGGAGTCCAAGTGATCTTGGGGAATGACTTGTGCGGGACAAAGGTGTTGCCAAGAGTCATAGCGGAGACTGTGCCAGAGGAGTGCCCAGAAGGCCACTGCACGTGTGGAACACCTGAGAGTGTGAACCTGACTGACATCCGAGGAGATGAGTCAGGAGACCGCCAAGCCATTGAGTACCCTGTCTCGGTAGTGACGAAGGCAGAGTTGGCCGACGAGGAAGACACTGGAGAAGGTGAGACAGTGTCGATTCAGCCAGTGGAAGATATCGACGTAGATATAGCGTGGCTGTTTGATGAAGGTCCAGCCCAGAAAAATGAAGTCTCGGTGAGGTCGAAAGTGAAGATGGCCCAGCCGAAGAAGAATACTGTGAAGAGAGTTGACCTGAGTAGAGCCCAGACTGCTGAAATTAAGAGTCGGAAGGTGAATGCAACTGTGCTGAGTAGGAATGAGGAAGGATGTGGACATACAGAGGACGAGAGTAGAGCGTCAAGTTGTCCACGAGCACAGAGGCATTTGGGTAGTAGAGTTAAGTTGTGGGAGATGTCAAGAGTTGACATGTTCCACAGGAAACGTGAAGAAAAGATAGTGAAGAAGAGTAATAGCCGGGAAAATGAAAGGAGAAGAGACAGTATGTGTGAAGAGATGCTTACGAGCACTCTGGGAGAGGCAAAGCGACATGTATGGTCGAGTGCTGTTGGATGTAGTGCAGTGCTCGAAGAAACTTTTAGGGAACGAAGAAGAGTTGAAGGAGAAGAAATGGAGTTGTATAGAAGTGAAAAGTGTGGGAAGAGTAAGATGATACAAGCATGGAGGAATAGAAGAAAGCCGAGGACTCGATGGAAGTCAGACAGGATGAGATCTTGGATAAATGTGGAGACGCAAGGGAGGATCGTCGGTGAAGACGAGGGAGTGAAGTATGATGACAGGAGACGAAAGTATAATGGCAGTAGATGGAAGAGTGAAGACGACAGAGGAGGTACAGACAGTAGATGTCTGACTCTGGACGTGAAGAGAAGACGAGGAAACGGAGGGTGGAGACAGTAAGTAGAGTGGGCCAATGGATTGCAGGCGTCCAAGGAGGACAGCCTAGCCAAGAGGTGCCAGAGAAGTCAAATCGTTTGTGAGAAGACCATGTTTCTGGAGAGTTGTGAGCCGGATGTTGCAAGGTGCAACGAATTATTTGTAGACTCCTAAGAGAGTATATGGGGTGAAGAACGAGACAGCGTGGTGGCGGATGTATTATCCCGAGCTTTGCCACTGGAATAACTCTCAAAAATAAGGGGAGGGGAGTGTTATGATCTCAGCCTACAGGAGAAACGAGTCTCCCTCCTTGAGAGTTATTCAGCAAGCCTGACCTAACTAGAAGGTCTAGCAAATATTGAGGTGGTAACCCATATGAAAAATGGCTGGTTGGATATGTAAAACAATTTAAGATTATGGGCAGTAAGTAAGGAAATAGATAAATGACTGGCTAGGAGATGTGGACATTTTGCTGGAGGCGTGAGGCTCGCTTCCGGAGGACCTTGACCTCACTTGAGTGCCAGACATCGCAGGGGGAAGCCGCGCTCCGTTTGAGCTCCCGTCAGAAGGGAACCCCTAGTGATATATCTCGAAGAGAAGAGAAGTGTGCGGACGTACCAGTTGTGGAATCGAGCTGGGAACGTTGTGGTCTCAAGTCCTGGTCGACGAGCAGATATTAAATCGCCCAGAAGCATTATTGTGGGCTGTGTGGAGCGCCCTGACCAGACGCCGTCAGAGGGAAAGCGCCCTCGACCAATTAATCTGTGGTAAGCACGATAAACGCCAGTTCATAGTGATTGTTTGTAGTTGGTCGTGTGCCCAGCGACAGTAGCGATGTTTATTTATAAGTTAGACATGTTTTAATAAGGCAGAAAGCCTGAAATAAGAGAGTGGAGAGGGAGGAACACGGAGCGACGTCCTCCCCCTCTGAGCGCTGGCGGACGACTGAGGGAGCCGGCTCCGGATGGAGGAAGACCCTCCCAGCGAGTGAGGACGCCGCCGCCAGGCGAGGTGGAGTATGGACCCGCCCAAAACGGGGGAGTCCACTCTCACTGTATGTAGAGAACAGATAGAGGTTTGAGGCAAGCATATTGTGTGGTTATTTTTGTTTATGTGTTAAAGGGGAACATTTTATTGGAACGTCGATGGGTTGCAGGTTTGTCTTTGGGGAAGAAGTTGCTGAGAACTTCGAAGCCAGCAGAGGATGTAGCTGATGAGACTCCAAGGTAGTGGAGCAGAGGACCTCGAGCTGTGAGGAGAAGCAGCAGTGAAGAGGAGTGTCACGTGCTTCTGTAGAGGTGGTGAAGCACCATAGTTACTCGAGGAAACTTCATGGTGTAGCAGCCAAGAGAGCTGTGGAAGAACCTAACAGAAGGGTGAAGCACCGTAGTTGCACAAGGAAACTTCATGATAGCAGCCTGGAGGAGCTGCAGAGGATCCTGGTAGTGAAGCCCGGAAGAACCTAAGGATATTAGGGTTGTGAACTTCCAGAGGTGGAAGGGGAAGTTCTGGTGGATTACTAGTAGGGAGTTGATAGTGTTTGGTTGTCATTAGCGTGCAAGACGCAGTGAGAGGTGAGTGACTGTTGGCATCCTTATGTCAAGGAGTTTTTTATACTGAAGTATCAATGAACATTTATACTGGTATATGTTATTGCATTCAAATGCTGATTTTCTATATATATATGTTATCTTGCTGATGGTGCAACAGTGTGTAGGCTTGACCAACTTGAGGAGGTTAATAGTATCAGGTGGTGAACCAGGAGATAGGATACCACTTGATAAGCTGATAATAGAGTTCTGATGGTATTGGAGTGCAACCTGATTGTGATATTATAGAGTATAGGATTCATTATTATTATATGTGTGTATGTATCGTGTATGTGCTTTGTTCAGTAAATGTGTCACAATTTGCTGGTGTTTGCCCTTGTCCTAGTGAGGCTTCCCAGGAGGTAGTAAAGAAGGAGAGAGAGAGAGAGAGAAAGAACCATGAACCACTGCTGTGGACAGGGTAGGAGGTAATACTAGTAAGTCATAGGGGGATTGAGGAGATCATATCTCATAAGGAGAGAGTGGGGAGTCACAGCGGCTCGAGTGGGTGTGTGCACGTGACAACGAGGCTAAGTGTTGGAGCCGCATCCCCTGAACGTGTGACGTTGAGCCCCTCTCCAAGAGCCAGAAGCGCCAAGGGTGATCTCCTAGTATAAGCACTCTGCCGAGCTGTGGGTTGGGTTGTCCGTAGAGAAGGATCAACGACGACAACACCAACCAACCCACAGTCTATAATACCGGACACATGAACACTACATTCAATGCCATCATTATAGTCGGTAAATATGTCATATTTCATCAATACTTGTGTAATGCAAGGAGGTTTTATCTTTTTTAAAGATAAATATTTCAACTTTAAATATATTTTCAAATATTTGTCATTAAAGTATATATTCTGAAAATAATAATAATGTATTTTATTTACCCCAAAGTAGAGCACGAATATCATAGTGTCATATCCTGTGATTAGTAATTTATTTTGCACCCCTTACTCATTCCTTGAAGATTGTTTACATTCACTCCTAGCTTGATAAATTCAAGATCTTTTGAGTGCATGAAAATATGTTTTAGAATTATAGTATTCAAATGGAATTAGTAGCGTATAGCTAGCTCTAAGCAGAACTACTACTGTACCAGTAACCAGTAAAACATTTTAATTAACATTTCAGATCAGGTAGGAATTGAGACCACAAAAATCCAGTAGCATTTCTGTCACATTCGTCTATAGTTGAACCATTAAGAATGTCTCTTAAATGATACCCAAGCACACATGTTTGTGGAGACTAAAGTTATTATCAATAGAAAGCAACAAGGCCAGATGGGTTTATTGCACCATATATGACAGAGGACTTTCTAAGTGAGCAGAAAGTCATCAGATTAGTGATGTGAAAGGAATCAGATTCTCTGAGTCTTTATCCTGGGAATGTGTGTGTGTAATACTAGATAAGAGAGAAAATTAGGTCGGGAGTCAGTACATTAGAAAGCAGATGGTTAGAAAGGCGGAATCCAAGAGCTAACAGCTTGAGCCTATGGGTACAAATAGCAAATACACAAACAATTCATTTCATGAGGATCTCGGGGATCCTGTAAATTACTATCCTCCCTTCTCATCCAATATTGTTCTTCCAAAGAAATTACTATCTATTCCTTCTCATACAAAGTTCATTAAATTTATCAGTTCAATATTTATTTATTTACATATTTGTTTGTGTTATATACAAGAAGGTACATTGGATTTGTCAGAGTACATAACAGTGGTGTTCTTACAATTATTGCAAAGCCACATAGTTTTGGGTAAGTGCTTAATCTAACAGGGGGGGGGGCCGTCTGGCGCCCCCCCTTCCCGGCAATTAAATGTTAACCACATGGAATGTTACAGTATTACACTGTCATTTTACCCAAGGTAGCACTTTTACTAATGTAAAATGTAATAGCCCCATTGTTAGACTTATTCTCTGGAAGTTACACATTATTACATTTACCCTTGTTACACTTACTAAGTTTAATATACAAGGTTATTCTCAGGATGTTAACCTTCAAGCCATTTTAATCAAACAAGTACAGTGCATTGTTAACTTACAGCGTTAATGTAAATAAGTTATTTTACCCAGGATAAAAGTTTTACCAATGGTTATTACCTTAAAGGGATTTATGTACTTAATATGGGAAAGTGATTACTAATTAGCCATTGTAATACCAATCTTAGGACAGCGTTGACTAACTGGCCTCCATTTATTACAGCCAAATCTTCCATCCATAAGGTGGATGGTGTTAGATGGGTTAATATAAAATAGTCATAACTTGTAATTACAGTTCTATAGTTAATGTTGCAGATGTCATAAGATAAACAAGTAAGAAACTTTTATGCAGTGAGAACTTACATACAATATGTAAACTTTCTACATTTTAATTTTAATTTACAATGAAGAAAATGGAGTTAAATATAATGAGATAATTAAACAGAGTACGACAATGTTATTTATTAACAAAAAATTAAGGAAAATGAAATAAACTTGTGCTCTAAATATATAATTTTAAACAAATCAAATAAATTGAATATGCAATCTCTGGACCTACTAATTAATATGTATGCCAGCGACCACAGACCTTTCGCATATAAACTGTATGGCTGTGACATGAACCCTCACATTTATCTCTCGAGTGTATAGATGTTACCAGTTTCATTTAACATCTAAGTGAACAAAAGGTAAAAAATGGATAATAATCGACAGTTTTAAAAATCTGAAAAAATGATGTTGGATACAATGAGGAACTTAAAAAAAGATTTAACTATTAATAGTAATATTGAAAGAACTAGAACAAATAGAAGAACAAACAACTGATAGTTAATATTATTGAGCAGATATATAAATATACAAAGTGACCATACATTTGAAGTTACACTTACCAACCAACGCACACACTCTTGCTTTTAATTAGAGGGATGGTGAAATAGCGCATGTAAGCATATCTGTATATCTAGCTTCGGCAAAGCTACATCACCCGGGGGAGGATGGAGTTACTTACGGCATACTGCGTATGCTTCTGCTAGTTCCAGGGAATCCCTTGCTTGAATTGTATAATATGAGCTATGTAACTGGGGAGCTTCCAAAGTCATGGACAAACAGTCTTATTATTCTCATTCCTAAACCAAACCAGCAGAGTGCTTTTCGCCCAATCTTCCCCACTAGTTGTGTCTGTAAGTGTCTTGAGGCATAACTGTGACGTGCTTATCTCTGAAGCTAGACACAAATATAGTGAAATAATCAATGATGGAGTCCGAGTTTGTCTCCTGTGGATTCCTTCCCATATTGGTCTCCTAATGCATGATAGAACTGATGAGTTAGCCAAGACTTTTGCTCGTAAAGAGGGAATTGATTACCAACTTGGACTGCCTTTGAGCAGCCTGAGGGCAGCAATATCCAAGGAACATCAACAAAATTTTGGAGACTGGAGGCAAAGTGAAATTCACACCAGTTTATTTATGCATATACAAGAATGTACATAAGGAATGTGAGGATACAAATATGGTAATTACAGTCTTGTAAAGCCACTAGCACGCGCAGCGTTTCGGGCAGGTCCTTAATCTAAGAAAATTTTAAGGAAGTAAATACTTGCAAAATTTATAGACAAAAAAATGATAACAGATTACATGGAATGAAAAAAAAGAAGATGAGAGAAAATTATAGGTACAGTATATTAAAGCACATAGGTAGCTATGATTGATTGCAATGACAGCTTAAAATGGTAGTTGACAACAAATTGGTAGGCACAATACAGCAGAAACAATATAAGATTGATTGCAATGACAGCTTGGATGGTAGTTGACAAAAATTGGTAGTCACAATACAGCATATGGCTAGCATCTATCAGCATCTATCTATCATCATTTTATTATGCATGAAGAACCGCACGTCTATGGGTCATCCAATAAGGTTAGCAGACTTCTATATGTTACCACTGCTAGGCTTAGGCTCTGCTACAAGTACCTCTGGGAGTTTGTAACATCTGCTGATGTAGATTTGACTAAATGTAAACTCTGTCAACAGAACCATTCGCATACTTTGCGTAATTATATAATGGAAGGTGAAAAAATTGCGGAATTTAGATATAACACCATCAATAATGTCCAAGAAATGTGTAAGTACTTCATTCATAATGATGTGCTGCCCGAAATCTTAGTGAAGTAAATCTTAGCGAATTTGCTTACTGTAGGTAATGCATGCATATGACTGTAAAGCTGCCGGCCTGTTGGGTGGGTGTGCAGCAAGACTAGTAACTGTGTGATTCACTATAGATGTAAAGTGCCTTGTATAGTGACTGTTGTGAGCCTCTTGTAATGTCACTTGTGACACCTCTTTGTGTCACTTGTGACAAAGATTATTGATGTGTGTATTTGTGTGGGTGATTAGATATGCATGAGTATGTATATATGTATACGTATATATATATATATATATATATATATATATATATATATATATATATATATATATATATATATATATATATATATATATGTATATATATATATATGTATATATATATATATATATATATATATATATATATATATATATATATATATATATATGTATATATATATATATATATATATATATATATATATATATATATATATATATATATATATATATATATATATATATATATATATATGTATATATATATACATATTAGTATATTTTGGTAGCAGTCTTTCCTGTAGACATATTTTATTAAATATGACCGAAAAAGTAAGATTAATAATTCTAACACGAATTTTCTCAATCTTTCGTACATTATGCTTCACTGTTGGAGGTAAATCAAAAATCACTTCTCCAAAATTCATTTTTATTTCTAGTCTGACGCGACACGGGCGCGTTTCGTAAAACTTATTACATTTTCAAAGACTTCACAAATACACAACTGATTAGAACTTGCGTTTCCCTGATTTTATATCTACATTTGAGTGAGGTGGGAAGGGTGATGTGGCATTACATTTGAGTGAGGTGGGAAGGATGATGTGGCATTAGAGGATATTAATAGGGTATTAAAAGTATCAACACAAGACAGAACACGAAACAATGGATATTGAATAGAAGTGTTTGTAGAAAGCCTATTGGTCCATATTTCTTGATGCTTCTATATTGGAGCGGAGTCTTGAGGTGGGTAGAATATAGTTGTGCAATAATTGGCTGTTGATTGCTGGTGTTGACTTCTTGATGTGTAGTGCCTCGCAAACGTCAAGCCGCCTGCTATCGCTGTATCTATCGATGATTTCTGTGTTGTTTACTAGGATTTCTCTGGCGATGGTTTGGTTATGGGAAGAGATTATATGTTCCTTAATGGAGCCCTGTTGTTTATGCATCGTTAAACGCCTAGAAAGAGATGTTGTTGTCTTGCCTATATACTGGGTTTTTTGGAGCTTACAGTCCCCAAGTGGGCATTTGAAGGCATAGACAACGTTAGTCTCTTTTAAAGCGTTCTGTTTCGTGTCTGGAGAGTTTCTCATGAGTAGGCTGGCCGTTTTTCTGGTTTTATAGTAAATCGTCAGTTGTATCCTCTGATTTTTGTCTGTAGGGATAACGTTTCTATTAACAATATCTTTCAGGACCCTTTCCTCTGTTTTATGAGCTGTGGAAAAGAAGTTCCTGTAAAATAGTCTAATAGGGGGTATAGGTGTTGTGTTAGTTGTCTCTTCGGAGGTTGCATGGCTTTTCACTTTCCTTCTTATGATGTCTTCGATGAAACCATTGGAGAAACCGTTATTGACTAGAACCTGCCTTACCCTACAGAGTTCTTCGTCGACTTGCTTCCATTCTGAGCTGTGGCTGAGAGCACGGTCGACGTATGCGTTAACAACACTCCTCTTGTACCTGTCAGGGCAGTCGCTGTTGGCATTTAGGCACATTCCTATGTTTGTTTCCTTTGTGTAGACTGCAGTGTGGAAACCTCCGCCCTTTTCCATGACTGTTACATCTAGAAAAGGCAGCTTCCCATCCTTTTCCGTCTCGTAAGTGAAACGCAGCACGGAACTCTGTTCAAATGCCTCCTTCAGCTCCTGCAGATGTCTGACATCAGGTACCTGTGTAAAAATGTCGTCAACATACCTGCAGTATATGGCCGGTTTCAAGTTCATGTCGACTAAGACTTTTTGCTCGATGGTACCCATGTAGAAGTTTGCAAACAGGACACCTAGGGGAGAACCCATAGCGACCCCATCTACTTGCTTATACATGTGCCCATCCGGGCTCAAGAAGGGTGCCTCTTTAGTACAAGCTTGGAGTAGTTTCCTCAGAATACTTTCTGGCATGTCAAGAGGAGTACAGGCTGGATCACGATACACTCTGTCGGCTATCATTCCGATTGTCTCGTCCACAGGTACGTTGGTAAACAGCGATTCTACGTCCAACGAGGCTCTTATCCCTGTGGCCCGTGCGCCCCGCAGTAAGTCCACAAATTCCTTTGGAGACTTCAGGCTGAAGGCGCAAGGAACATAAGGAGTCAGCAGGCCGTTGAGTCGCTTCGCCAATCTGTACGTGGGTGTGGGTATCTGGCTAATGATTGGCCGAAGTGGGTTTCCAGGCTTGTGCGTCTTGACATTTCCATACGCATATCCAGGTTTATATTCCCCAATGATCTTTGGCAGGTGGAGTCCGGATTTCTTGGCGTTCACAGTTTCGATCAGTTTGTTGACCTTTGCTTTTAATTCGGCTGTAGTGTCCTTCGTTACCCTTTGGAACTTAGTTTGGTCAGAGAGTATGATGTTCATTTTCGCCAGATATTCGTCTTTTTTAAGAATGACATATATTGGCGACTTGTCACCTCTCCTGACAACTATCTCCTTGTTCTCACGAAGGCTTTTAGCTGCCGCTCTAAGCTCGGGGGACAGTATGGTGCTTCTGTAGTTGCCTCGATTCTTTCCTCCTTCTGCAATAAGTTCTGCTTGTAAGGTATCTTTGGTAGTGACCTTCTTTTGTGTCTCGAGGTCGAATATGTCGTCCAACAGAATTTCCAACTCCACTTTCCGGGCCATTTCACTCGGTCTGGACATAACATGACAGTTTATGCCCAGATTTAGGAGAGTGACTTGGTCCTCAGTGAGGTTAATTCCTGCAAGGTTCAGTATGACCATAGTATCCGTACCCGCATTGAACAACACCTCGACATCCTCACAGACCAACATCACCTCAGCACTGAAACAAGGATTATCAAGAAACTAACAACATTATATGGAGGACCTATGGCAATTCCACGACCAAGAGATGGCTTCCTGAACCTTGCAGGAATTAACCTCACTGAGGACCAAGTCACTCTCCTAAATCTGGGCATAAACTGTCATGTTATGTCCAGACCGAGTGAAATGGCCCGGAAAGTGGAGTTGGAAATTCTGTTGGACGACATATTCGACCTCGAGACACAAAAGAAGGTCACTACCAAAGACACCTTACAAGCAGAACTTATTGCAGAAGGAGGAAAGAATCGAGGCAACTACAGAAGCACCATACTGTCCCCCGAGCTTAGAGCGGCAGCTAAAAGCCTTCGTGAGAACAAGGAGATAGTTGTCAGGAGAGGTGACAAGTCGCCAATATATGTCATTCTTAAAAAAGACGAATATCTGGCGAAAATGAACATCATACTCTCTGACCAAACTAAGTTCCAAAGGGTAACGAAGGACACTACAGCCGAATTAAAAGCAAAGGTCAACAAACTGATCGAAACTGTGAACGCCAAGAAATCCGGACTCCACCTGCCAAAGATCATTGGGGAATATAAACCTGGATATGCGTATGGAAATGTCAAGACGCACAAGCCTGGAAACCCACTTCGGCCAATCATTAGCCAGATACCCACACCCACGTACAGATTGGCGAAGCGACTCAACGGCCTGCTGACTCCTTATGTTCCTTGCGCCTTCAGCCTGAAGTCTCCAAAGGAATTTGTGGACTTACTGCGGGGCGCACGGGCCACAGGGATAAGAGCCTCGTTGGACGTAGAATCGCTGTTTACCAACGTACCTGTGGACGAGACAATCGGAATGATAGCCGACAGAGTGTATCGTGATCCAGCCTGTACTCCTCTTGACATGCCAGAAAGTATTCTGAGGAAACTACTCCAAGCTTGTACTAAAGAGGCACCCTTCTTGAGCCCGGATGGGCACATGTATAAGCAAGTAGATGGGGTCGCTATGGGTTCTCCCCTAGGTGTCCTGTTTGCAAACTTCTACATGGGTACCATCGAGCAAAAAGTCTTAGTCGACATGAACTTGAAACCGGCCATATACTGCAGGTATGTTGACGACATTTTTACACAGGTACCTGATGTCAGACATCTGCAGGAGCTGAAGGAGGCATTTGAGCAGAGTTCCGTGCTGCGTTTCACTTACGAGACGGAAAAGGATGGGAAGCTGCCTTTTCTAGATGTAACAGTCATGGAAAAGGGCGGAGGTTTCCACACTGCAGTCTACACAAAGGAAACAAACATAGGAATGTGCCTAAATGCCAACAGCGACTGCCCTGACAGGTACAAGAGGAGTGTTGTTAACGCATACGTCGACCGTGCTCTCAGCCACAGCTCAGAATGGAAGCAAGTCGACGAAGAACTCTGTAGGGTAAGGCAGGTTCTAGTCAATAACGGTTTCTCCAATGGTTTCATCGAAGACATCATAAGAAGGAAAGTGAAAAGCCATGCAACCTCCGAAGAGACAACTAACACAACACCTATACCCCCTATTAGACTATTTTACAGGAACTTCTTTTCCACAGCTCATAAAACAGAGGAAAGGGTCCTGAAAGATATTGTTAATAGAAACGTTATCCCTACAGACAAAAATCAGAGGATACAACTGACGATTTACTATAAAACCAGAAAAACGGCCAGCCTACTCATGAGAAACTCTCCAGACACGAAACAGAACGCTTTAAAAGAGACTAACGTTGTCTATGCCTTCAAATGCCCACTTGGGGACTGTAAGCTCCAAAAAACCCAGTATATAGGCAAGACAACAACATCTCTTTCTAGGCGTTTAACGATGCATAAACAACAGGGCTCCATTAAGGAACATATAATCTCTTCCCATAACCAAACCATCGCCAGAGAAATCCTAGTAAACAACACAGAAATCATCGATAGATACAGCGATAGCAGGCGGCTTGACGTTTGCGAGGCACTACACATCAAGAAGTCAACACCAGCAATCAACAGCCAATTATTGCACAACTATATTCTACCCACCTCAAGACTCCGCTCCAATATAGAAGCATCAAGAAATATGGACCAATAGGCTTTCTACAAACACTTCTATTCAATATCCATTGTTTCGTGTTCTGTCTTGTGTTGATACTTTTAATACCCTATTAATATCCTCTAATGCCACATCATCCTTCCCACCTCACTCAAATGTAATGCCACATCACCCTTCCCACCTCACTCAAATGTAGATATAAAATCAGGGAAACGCAAGTTCTAATCAGTTGTGTATTTGTGAAGTCTTTGAAAATGTAATAAGTTTTACGAAACGCGCCCGTGTCGCGTCAGACTAGAAATAAAAATGAATTTTGGAGAAGTGATTTTTGATTTACCTCCAACAGTGAAGCATAATGTACGAAAGATTGAGAAAATTCGTGTTAGAATTATTAATCTTACTTTTTCGGTCATATTTAATAAAATATATACATATATATATATATATATATATATATATATATATATATATATATATATATATATATATATATATATATGTACATGTATGTATGAGAGTGTGTACATGTGTATACAACATTAATAATTTTGTAACTAGCGTCAAACATTGTTATTTGCTTAGCTAAACGAACTAGAGGGTTCAGTTCCTGAATCGATTATGTGCCTCTGTAATCATTTACACCACCGCCCAAGGGATGGGTATGAGGTGCATAATAAAGAAAGAAAGTGCTTCGGAGACAAGTACGTCATTATTTGATTGTAAACTATTTAATGCTAGTAGTGAAAAAATGGAGTCTGAAAAAATATAGCTGTCTACTACAGTGTTTTCAATCATTTTAAGAGCCACCAACATTGCTATCAGTTCAACTTGCAAGGCGGTTGCAACAATTACACCACATCCCTTGACCAGTGTAGTGTAATCCACACTACACTTACATATATACAACCCCTCCCAGGAAATCCTCATTTGCAAGGTCACAGCTTGCATACAAACAGCAGCACTCTATGCAGACTAAAATAAATAAAAAATCCATATTGTACATATGAAATGTTGGTACTTTCCACCAATATATAAGTAAGTACCATCATAAATCATGAGAGGCAGTATGCCAGTGTCGTAGAAGGTTGCTAGTATTATTCCAATTTTCAAGAAAGGAGATAAATCACTTGCGTCAAACTATCAGCCAATTAGCTTAACGTATAATGCGTGAAAGTTGGTTGAATCGATAATTGCAAATACTGCTTCCTGGGTGGGGTCAGTAATTCCTCCCTGCGGACGTGGGGGGTCCCCAGGGAGGGGATAAAGGGAGGGAGGGTACACGATGGGCTTTTGATAAAAGCCCATCGTGTACTCACCTAGTTGTGCTTGCGGGGGTTGAGCTCTGGCTCTTTTGTCCCGCCTCTCAACTGTCAATCAACTGGTGTACAGATTCCTGAACCTTCTGGGCTCTGTCATATCTACATTTGAAACTGTATGGAGTCAGCCTCCACTACATCACTGCCTAATGCATTCCATCTGTTAACTACTCTGACACTGAAAAAGTTCTTTCTAACGTCCCTGTGGCTCATCTGGGTACTCCGTTTCCACATGTGTCCCCCTTGTTCGCGTACCACCCGTGTTAAACAGTTTATCTTTATCTACCCCTGTCAATTCCTCAGAGAATTTTGTAGGTAGTAATCATGTCTCCCCTAATTCTTTTGTCTTCTAGTGTCGTGAGATGCATTTCCCGCAGTCTTTCCTCGTAACTCATGCCTCTTAGTTCTGGGACTAGCCTAGTGGCATATCTCTGAACTTTTTCAAGCTTCGCCTTGTGCTTGACAAGGTACGGGCTCCATGATGGGGCCGCATACTTCAGGATTGGTCTTATATATGTGTTATACAAAGTTCTGAATGATTCTTTACACAGGTTCCTGAAGGCAGTTCTGATGTTAGCCAGCCTCGCATACGCCGCAGATGTTATTCTTTTGATGTGGGCTTCAGGAGACAGGTTTGGTTATAGCTCTATCTGATTAGCTCTGATTACCCTTATCTCTATTACCCTTAGCTCTGATTCCCATGTTACATCCGTTAGGAATTTCCTTATCTCCTCGTAATTTTCCTTAATGAATGCTACCCTTTGGCTTTTAGTTCCCTTTCTCGAGTACTTTAACCCTTCTTCGACCAGATACTGAAACGTCAGTGCACTGTGATCGCTCATTCCTACTGGGGCCTCGAAGTCAATTTTCCTTATGTCGGAGTCATTCAGAGTGAAGACTAGGGTCGAGTCTCGCTGGTTCATCGTTTCCCCTCATCCTAGTGGGTTCCCTGACATGTTGGCTCAAAAAGTTTCTTGTCGCCACCTCCACTAGTTTGGCTCTCCATGTATCCTCTGTATGTATGTATAACTACACTCCGGCTTCCTGCCCTCCCCGCCCCCGATACAATGAATTTAAAACTAAATTAAATTTCAGGAGAATGGGTTCCTTGCAAAGACATTACCCGGGATGAAGTATTAATGACATAAAAACATAAGAATATTATGGACATAAGAATGAAAGTAACTGAAGAAGGCCTATTGGCCCTTACGATGCAGCTCCAATTTATATCCACCCAATCTCATTCATATATATGTCTATTCTATGCTTGAAACTATAAAGAGATCCCACGTATATTATGTTACGCGGTAATTGGTTCCACAAATCAACAACCATGTTACTGAACCAATATTCACCCAGGCCTTTCATAATTCTAAACTTATACAATTTACACTTATTGAAAATTTGACAAAGATAAGTAGGTACATTAAAGCACATTGAAAGCTTTGATTAACAGCATTGATAGCTTGATTGATAATATAACAAAGATTATTAGGCATATTAAATTAGAGAAATTTAGTTAGTTTTGCTTATTTTAGAGATTTAGTTAGAGAAATTGCAAAGTCGTTCCAACATATGAATAGAGTGAATGACCAGTGATGTGGGTCAGCTGTGTGTGGAGACAAGGGAGTTGATCAAGGGATTTACAGAGGTCATAATCCTAGAGGTATGATATAACTCCAGGTAGGCTGTTGACCGCTGACAGGTTGACCGCGTCAGGTCAAGATCTTGGTCAGGGCAAGCAGTGAGTCATGCAGTGTACACGTGTATATTGTGTATGATATATATATATATATATATATATATATATATATATATATATATATATATATATATATATATATATATATATATATATATATATATATATATATATATATATATATATATATATATGTATATATATATGTATACATATATATGTCGTACCTAGTAGCCAGAACTCACTTCTCAGCCTACTATGCAAGACCCGATTTGCCTAATAAGCCAAGTTTTCATGAATTAATTGTTTTTCGACTACCTAACCTACCTAACCTAACCTAACCTAAATTTTTCGGCTACCTAACCTAACCTAAAATATAAAGATAGGTTAGGTTAGGTTAGGTAGGGTTAGTTAGTTTTGGTCATATATCTACGTTAATTTTAATGCCAATAAAAAAAAATTGAACTCATACATAATGAAATGGGTAGCTTTATCATTTCTTGGCTTATTAGGCAAATCGGGCCTTGCATAGTAGGCTGAGAAGTGCGTTCTGGCTACTAGGTACGACATATATATATATATATATATATATATATATATATATATATATATATATATGTCGTACCTAGTAGCCAGAACGCACTTCTCAGCCTACTATGCAAGGCCCGATTTGCCTAATAATCCAAGTTTTCATGAATTAATTGTTTTTCGACTACCTAACCTACCTAACCTAACCTAACCTAACTTTTTCGGCTACCTAACCAAACCTAACCTATAAAGATAGGTTAGGTTAGGTTAGGTAGGGTTGGTTAGGTTCGGTCATATATCTACGTTAATTTTAACTCCAATAAAAAAAAATTGACCTCATACATAATGAAATGGGTTGATTTATCATTTCATATGAAAAAAATTTGAGAAAATATATTAATTCAGGAAAACTTGGCTTATTAGGCAAATCGGGCCTTGAATAGTAGGCCAAAAAGTGAGTTCTGGCTACTAGGTACGACATATATATATATATATATATATATATATATATATATATATATATATACATATATATATATATATATATATATATATATATATATATATATATATATATATATATATATATACATATATATATATGTATATATATATATATATATATATATATATATATGTATATATATATATATATATATATATATATATATATATATATATATATGTATATATATATATATATATATATATATATATATATATATATGTCGTACCTAATAGCCAGAACGCACTTCTCAGCCTACTATTCAAGGCCCGATTTGCCTAATAAGCCAAGTTTTCATGAATTAATGTTTTTTCGTCTACCTAACCTACCTAACCTAACCTAACCTAGCTTTTTTTGGCTACCTAACCTAACCTTACCTATAAATATAGGTTAGGTTAGGTTAGGTAGGGTTGGTTAGGTTCGGTCATATATCTACGTTAATTTTAACTCCAATAAAAAAAAATTGACCTCATACATAGAGAAAAGGGTTGCTTTATCATTTCATAAGAAAAAAATTATAGTAAATATATTAACTCAGGAAAACTTGGCTTATTAGGCAAATCGGGCCTTGAATAGTAGGCTGAGAAGTGAGTTCTGGCTACTAGGTACGACATATATATATATATATATATATATATATATATATATATATATATATATATATATATATATATATATATATATATGACTGAAAACTCACACCCCAGAAGTGACTCGAACCCATACTGCCAGGAGCAACGCAACTGGTAACTACAGGATGCCTTAATCTGCTTGACCATCACGACCGGAAATAAGGAAGTGAGAGCCGAAGCCATTTCAACCACTTCCTCGCCGGCACTCGGATGGTAATCTTGGGCATAGCATTTTATCAAATCACCTCATTCTTTGGGGCACACGTGAGGAACACAAATGCGAACAAGCCTGAATGGTCCCCAGGACTATATGCGACTGAAAACTCACACCCCAGCAGTGGCTCAAACCCATACTGCCAGGAGCAACGCAACTGGTGACTACAGGACGCCTTAATTTCCAAGACGCGATTTTTTACATATCGAGTCGGACAGTTGTCGTTTCGTACCCATTGTAAGATAGCTTCATTGTCAGACCATATAATGACATCTTTGATGTTCATGGTAGACAAGACTTGTCTGATATGCACTGCTAAGCGTGTGCCAGTTAGCAATGCAGTTAGTTCCATCTGAGGCAAAGTCATCTTTTTTAATCAAGCGACTCTGGCCTTAGAGGTGATAAGATGTGATTGATTGGAAGTCACTAAGTAAGCTCAAGCTCCAAAAGCTTTGGCTGACGAGTCTACAAATACATGTAGTAATACTTCATTATTTTCCTCGACTACGTGTCTCGGAAAGATTATCTTTTCGACTAAAGTTTGTTCTTGAGCCACTTCCATCCAAGCTTTTTGTAACTGAAGTTATAGTGGATCATCCCAACCAACTTTAGTCTTCCAAGCTTCTTGCACCAATAAACGCCACTTGATAGTTAAAAAATTAAGTAGACCAAGTGGGTCGAATACTTTGCTAACTTGTGAAAGCAAATCCCTTTTCGTAGCAATGCAATAGTTTACTAGTACTGATTTGATTGATATTGTGTCCGAGATTAGATCCCATTCCATACGTAACACCTTTTGTGATTCTGGTATGTGATATTCAGGGTAATCTCTTGCTATTTGATTAATCAATGTTGCATTATTAGAGGCCCATGACTGTAGTAGGATGTTGGCACCTTGTAGCTCCTTGTTGGCCTCTTGATATAATTGTAACAGTTCAGTAGTACTGTTAACTGTCCCTTGAAAATTATCTACATATAGATTCTGACTGATTTCAGCCTTATAGGGACTTGATGATTTCTTCAGATGAGTATCTAGAGTTCTTTGCCACAGAAATGGACTTGACGTCGCTCCGAAGAGAACTGAGGAGAATCTGTAAGTCACTATAGGATTATTGATATCTTCTGGGTTCTCTACCCATAGAAACTTAGTGAAGTTTCTATCTTCTTCCTGAAAGCCAACTCTTAGAAAGGCCTTACTAATATCTGCTGAAAATGCATATTTGTTAAGTCTAAACTTCAACAGTATGTCATACAATTTCTGAGGTAGACTTGGACCTGTTTGCAAACAGTCATTTAGACTGGTTCCTTGTGGTCCAGATTTATAGCTACAATTAAAAACTATCTGTAAAGGAGTCGTTTTTTATTTTCTCATTACAGCCATGTGTGGTAAAAAATGACCTGTTTGCTTATTGTCGTGTTTCACGACTTCGATGAATTTATTCTTTAATTGTTAAGCAATAATCTCATGATAGAGTTTTAATTGTTCAGGCCTTTTTCTTAGCTTTGCTAATTGAGATTTAAATTGACTGTAAGCCATGTGATAGTTGGTAGGTAAGGTTTTATGGTTGATTTTCCAAGGTAGCCTTACCCAGTACTGTCCATCATGGTACTGTACAGTTTCTAAGTATTGATTGTATGTACAGACATCATCAGGACTTGGTTGTTCAGGAATTATTCCTATGGCATCAAGTTCCCACAATTGATGTACAGATTCCAATCCGTCATCAATCATGTGGGGGATATTAAGTGGTGACTGTTACTAGTCACACCATGATTACTGTTTCTATATGATGTGATTTTTCAGGAGTTGAAGGTTCAAGATCTAGTATAGATTCTGTCATCAATATGCCTCCTGCTGATTTGAGTAAATTCATACCCATAGATTCCTCTGATCCCATAATGAATCGATGATAGTAGTCAGCTCCAATCAGGATTACGATATCCCCTATGTAGTCAGAATCGAGCAGAGGATCTGCTAATTGGATTCCTTTTCTTTTAGGAATTTAGTAGTGGCTGCCAGACTAGTCACTTCTATTTCAGTAGGAATTTTATCAATTACTCTGGCTTCGACTGTCCTTTGGGATGTACCTAGACAGACATTGAGTTGTACTACCGGAAAGGTTCTAAGAACTGAATTGGTAAAAAAAGACTGATATGGATGTAGATACTTGCTTTGAAGATTTAAGTTGTAAGTCTTCTACCATCTTTTTACTGATAAAGGTTTTCGGTGACCCTTGATCAAAAAAGCCTCTAGTTTTAATACAAATACCTTGATTGCATAGTTCTAGCTGTGCAGTAGGCAATATGGCTATGGGAACAGTCTCTGTTTCTAAGGCTTTGACATTACTCATTACTGTACAGAATTGTAAAGCTGTTGAGGTATTATCATCTTTTGGCTTTGCCTGAGATGCAGGTTGATTATTGGATGTCTGTGATCTGGATTGAGTGTTGATATCACCACAGAGTGCTGTGTGATGTACACTTTTATGACAATATTGGCAGTTCTGCAATTGAGTGTTACACTCATTTGTATCGTGCTTCCGTAGACAACGGATGCACCTGTTCAGAGATTTCAGTCAATTGATTCGACTGACACGGTCTTCATAAACTGTGCATTGATAAATGGTATGTGCTTCCTGATAGAATAAACATCTTGGGGCACTTGCAGCTCCTTTTGTCTTATATGTCTTGGAAGCTTGATTTCCTGTTAACTGTGGGGGATATAGCATATGAGCCAACATTACTCTGTTTCCACTTTGCAGAAGAGGAGTTTTGTTGCCTTGATTTTTGACTGCCAGTTTGGATATTTTTGTTTTTGTCCGTGGATTCACCTTTGGTGATTTTTTCTTGTGTTCTAAGTCTTCCTCGGCTTCGTAATCTTTGTACGTAAGCTCGAAGCCCATCAAAGATTTGGCTCTGTGATAAGATGTTGGTGTTATAATGGGTGCATAGGCTGTCTATAACCTCATTAGGAAGTTTCCTTTGAATGAATAACTTTGTAGCCTTTTTGAGAGAAGCCTTGGAGTTTATTATAGAATCAAAGGCTCTCCAAAAGGTATCCCAATCGTCTTCATCCTTGCCCTCAAAATATGGTAAATGTACCTTTGGGAGCTCTGCTGCTATTGTGTGATAGTTGCATTGCCCTGCTGAGTGGATGAGCTCACATTGGATTGGGTTCCTGCTTGAGATATTTGTTTGATTAAAGGATCTAGTTGATCTTGGATTCTATCTTCAAACACTGTCATTTCAGCAATGATTTCTTGATGTTCCCTGTTGGGTTATTTGTGGACCTGGATAAGGCTTTTGACACTGTCAACCACCAAAACCTTCTTCTTAAATAACAACATTATGGAGTCAGAGGACACTCCCAGCAATACCTCAAATCTTACCTTACTGACAGGCTCCAGTATGTTTCTGTGAATAATTCAATTTCTCCCACCCTACCCATCAACATCGGTGTTCCTCAGGGCAGCATACTTGGCCCACTCCTCTTTCTCATCTACAATAATGACCTTCCAAATGCCTCCCAACACCTCAAACCAATTCTATTTGCTGACGACACAACCTTCATTTACTCCAGTCCTGACCCCCTTGCTCTGAATGCCACAGTAAATACTGAGCTAAATAAAGTCCATCTTTGGCTAACTGCCAACAAACTCACCCTTAACATTGACAAAACTTTCTATATTCTGTTTGGCAATAAATCCTCTAATCAAATAAATCTCAAAATAAACAATACCCAAATTTGTAACAAATTAGATGGCAAATTTCTTGGCGTTCTCATTGACCACAAGCTGAATTTCCAGGGACACATTCTAAATATATAAAAAAAGTTTCAAAAACTGTTGGCATTCTTTCTAAGATCAGATATTATGTACCCCGCCCTGCCCTGGTGACTCTCTATTACTCCCTAATCTATCTATATCTCAACTATGGTATTTGTGCTTGGGGTTCTACTACCCAAAATCATTTACATTCTCTAATTACTCAACACAAAGCTGCTATTAGGACAATATCAAACTCTGGCCCCAGACATCACTCTGTACCCCTACTCAAATCTCTGAATATGTTAAACATTAAGTCACTGCACATTCTCTCATGTGTATTATACATATATAAAACGCTGAACTGTAATGCTAATCTTGACCTCAGAAGCTTCATTGAAGGTTGTAACAGAACCCATGAGCACCACACCAGAAATAAATACAGTTTTGATATTCCAAGAGTACGACTTAATCAAACTAGAAATGCTCTACAAATCAAGGGACCCAAAATGTGGAATGACCTTCCCAACCATGTTAAGGACTGTACCTCTCTCAATCAGTTTTAGGTAAAAACGAAGCACTACCTAATAAATTCCCTGTAACCTACCTTACCCCTCTATTGTCAACCCATGTCTGTTTTTTTTTTTAAACAACGCTGTTTGTCGACCTAATTGTCATTTGTGCGGCTTTTTCAGCCATGTTCTCCCCTTTTTTGTCTTTATTTTTATTTGTTCTCAACATATTTTAATCTTTATACTTAATTAGTACTAAGTTTTAGTCATTAATGTTTTTCTGCCCGAAACGCTTTGCGTAATAGTGGCTTTAGGCATTGTATGTACTAGCTCTATTTATAAATCTGTAGCGAGTAAACCTATACTTGCTCCATTATCTCATCATCTTAATGGCATAACTAATTACACAAGCTATAATCCTATCCCAATTTACAGGTAACAGTTTTTCCACCCTCCTATCTTACTGTGAGGTGTAGTAACTGTATATAAGCCAGCGATCTGAGAATAGTAAACCAGTACAATCTACAGTCGGGAATGTAGTACTTGGCGTGGGCAGTTCTAATCGACCCAAACGCTACAGCTTCGACACAGAAGCTATGATAGGTATGATATTTACCCTAAATGAGTGGGATATAAGGGAAGTCAAGATGGAAGCGCCCTTGGGAATGAGTGATCACAGTGTATTGAACTTTGAGTACCTGGTAGAGCTAGGAATTATCCCCCCCAAAAAAGAACTAGGAAACAAAAGGCTGGCATACAGAAAGGGAAATTATGAGGAGATGAGAAGCTTCCTAAGGGAAATACCTTGGGACACAGACCTCAGAGCTAAGTCTGTACAAGATATGATGGACTATGTCACCCAAAAGTGTCAGGAGGCAGTAAGCAGATACATCCCGGCCCAAAAGGAAAAATCCGAGAAGTAAAAGACGAATCCATGGTATAATAGGGCATATATGGAAGCAAAGGTACTGAACAACAGGGCGTGGAGCAACTTCCGGAATAACAGAACACCAGAAAGCAGAGAGAGATACCAGAGAACCAGGAATGAGTATGTCAGGGTGAGAAGAGAAGCAGAGAAAAGTTATGAAAATGATATAGCAAACAAAGCCAAGACCGAACCAAAGCTACTCCACAGTCATATCAGAAGGAAAACAACAGTGAAAGAACAGGTAGTGAAACTTAGAACAGGCGAGGACAGGTATACAGAGAATGACAAAGAGGTGTGTGATGAACTCAACAAGAGGTTCCAACAGGGCTTCACAACAGAACAAGGTGAGGTCACTGTGCTAGGAGAAAGGGAAGTAAACCAGGCGGCCTTGGAAGAGTTTGAAATTACGAGAGAGGAGGTCAAGAGACACCTGCTGAACCTGGATGTTAGAAAGGCTGTTGGTCCAAACGGGATCTCGCCATGGGTACTGAAAGAGTGTGCAGAGGCACTTTGCTTGCCACTCTCCATAGTGTATAGTAGGTCATTGGAGACGGGAGACCTACCAGAAATATGGAAGACGGCGAATGTGGTCCCAATATACAAAAAGGGCGACAGGCAAGAGGCACTGAACTACAGGCCAGTGTCCTTAACTTGTATACCATGCAAGGTGATGGAGAAGATCGTGAGAAAAAAACTGGTAGCACATCTGGAGAGAAGGGACTTCGTGACAAATCGACAACAAGGGTTCAGTGAGGGTAAATCTTGCCTGACTGGCTTAATAGAATTCTATGACCAGGTAACACAGATTAAGCAAGAAAGAGAGGGCTGGGCGGACTGCATTTTCTTGGATTGTCGGAAAGCCTTTGACACAGTACCGCATAAGAGGCTGGTACAAAAGCTGGAGAGACAGGCAGGTGTAGCTGGTAAGGTGCTCCAGGGGATAAGGGAGTACCTAAGCAATAGGAAGCAGAGAGTTAAGGTGAGGGGTGAGACCTCCGATTGGCGTGAAGTCACCAGTGGAGTCCCACAGGGCTCTGTACTCGGTCCTACCTTGTTTCTGATATATGTAAATGATCTCCCGGAGGGTATAGATTCATTTCTCTCAATGTTTGCGGACGATGCCAAAAAAATGAGAAGGATTAAGACAGAAGAGGACTGTTTGAGGCTTCAAGAAGACCTAGACAAACTGCAGGAATGGTCGAACAAGCGGTTGTTAGAGTTTAACCCAACCAAATGTAATATAATGAAGATAGGTGCAGGGAGCAGGAGGCCAAATACAGGGTATTATCTGGGAGAGGAAATTCTTCAGGAGTCAGAGAAAGAGAAAGACTTGGGAGTTGATATCACGCCAGACCTGTCTCCTGCAGCGCATATCAAGAGGATAACATCAGCGGCATATCCCAGGATGACCAACATACGAACGGCATTCAGAAATTTGTGTAAAGAATCATTCAGAACTTTGTATACCACATATGTCAGGCCAATCCTGGAGTATGCAGCCCCAGCATGGAGTCCATATCTAGTCAAGGATAAGACTAGACTGGAAAAGGTTCAAAGATTTGCCACCAGACTAGTACCCGAGCTGAGAGGTATGAGCTACGAGGGGAGACTACGGGAATTAAACCTCACTTCGCTGGAAGACAGAAGAGTTAGGGGGGACATGATCACCACATTCAAGATTCTCAAGGGAATTGATAGGGTAGATAAAGACAGGCTATTTAACACAAGGGGCACATGCACAAGGGGACACAGATGGAAACTGAGTGCCCAAATGAGCCACAGAGATATTAGAAAGAACTTTTTTAGTGTCAGAGTGGTTGACAAATGGAATGCATTAGGAAGTGATGTGGTGGAGGCTGACTCCATACACAGTTTCAAGTGTAGATATGATAGAGCCCAATAGGCTCAGGAATCTGTACACCTGTTGATTGACGGTTGAGAGGCGGGACCAAAGAGCCAGAGCTCAACCAGGTGAGTACAACTAGGTGAGTACAGAGCAGACAGCAGACTACGACCGCATCCAGCTACAACACTCTCACTCCCCGAGTTCAGACACTCGCAATTCCCAATCGAGCCGCCACGCTCTCCCGCATCGAGCTCCACGATTCCGGCCTCACTCAGCTCTCTGCTCTGCTCCAGGCTTCGTCTCAATGTCTACAACACTGCTGTATTCAGGACTACTAAATATATATGAAACACTGTGTATCTAATCAACCCAACAATGTAACATAATCGTACGTTACAAATTGATCAAATTTTGGGAAATCTCTTGTATGTATGTACCTTACCTGAATAAACATTTATTTATTATTTATTTATTTATTCAAATGCAAAATCAAGAAGTTTCTTATATATTTGCTATTGAAATATAATCTAGTTTCTAGACTATCTAGGTTCAAGAATAATTATCTTGGTATGAAAGACCATAAATGTGGGGAAAACCCTGCTGGGATTGATATTAGAGGAGAACTACCAGGCACTTGTACAGAATTAAATTAAAATTTGCTGACTGCAAATTAATTCAACTAAAGTCTCTAGCTAGGGTCGTAAATCCTAGCTCCTCTTTTCCTAATAACAGATTGTGGGCCATAAGGGGCAGGTGGGGTGAATCAGTTGATACGTTGATTGAAGATCCACAGTCCACCTGCCAACAGGTATCTCACATCAGCTTGTATTTTATACAAGGATAAGATTTAATAAATTCAATTTTATGACTGAAGACTGGTTCTGTTTAAATCAGAGATTCAAACATATACATAGTCTAGCCTAGCACCATAACTATTAACAGCCAATATATTCTTTATATCACAGCTTTGCTGTATGATATTCTAGTAGCGTATCTACATGATTGTCCTTAATTGCAGTTGCAGAAAGATGAGGATGGAGGTGGAGACAGAGTCACTTTGTGTGCTCTACTGTACACTTATTAGATATAAATGTTCTACGAATTTTCCTTGTAGATATTGTCCAAGTACTCCCCCAGTTCTAGAGAGTAATCACTGGTGATAAAGATAATTCGATAAGGTGTCCTGAGCTAAGTAATGTTCACTAAGGTACCGTCACTTATTCACTGTTTTGTCAACAAAAGCGTTCTCGCCCAGGACCCTCCCGTAGCTCGCTTTGTCCCGAGTTAGATATGGTGGGGAAAATTTCCCACAAGTGTAGGAAGGCTAGTTTTGCTGCATATCAAGTTCCTTGCCTATGCAGGCTGGGTTTCCCGTCTTAGACCTGCTCGGACCAGGAGATCTTTGAGATATTTATTTCCCTTCCATGCGATTATAAGAGTATCTCTAAGGAAGTTCAGCCAGGATGGATGTTCCTCGTATGTCTCCTTCATCCAGGACCATACTCAAGTAATTTTCTGCTTCTGATACGTTGCTAAGCCTGGGAAAAATCGAGGGGATCCATCTCTTATCGTCTTGTTTTCGAGTTGGAGGTTCGAGGAGTTGAATTCGGGTTTGTGTTGTCAGCTTAGTCTGGGTTCTGCGTACATCTGGATAACCTCTGAACCTGTCCCAGAGATCCCGTAGCTATGGCTGCAATGTTTCAGCCGTGCTGTTTATTCTCTTTAGGTGGAGGCCTAGAGAGTATGGCAAAGAAGTTTTCAGAGCGGCTGGGTGGCTTGAATCAAACTTCAAAGTATGGAGATTTGTGGGTTTGTAGTTTGCTTTAGTTTGGAGATGCCGACTCTTGTATAAACACTGTTATATCCAGGAAATTTAATGTGTAACTATTATGCTTATATGTAAATTTAAAGTTGTTGTGGGCCATGTTTGCCCAGGCAAAGCAAGTGTGAAGATGTTGCTCGACAGTGGTCATGACCCCAACAATGTCGTCAATATATCTGTAATATATTAATGGTCTTCTGGGCTCTTGCAAATTCAAAGGCCACATGCACAAATATCTCGGCGATCGCCACGCTGCTGGAAGTCCCAATGGTGTGGGTTCGTCCTTCGAACTGAAGAAGGGTGTCTCATCATATGGAGGATAGCACCTAATAAAGCACCCCTAATTCCATGAGCTTCTATCTTTTTAATTATTCTTTCATGTGACACTGTATTAAAAATCTTTCCTAAAGTCAAGATACACAGCACAAACCTTACCACTATCAACTGCCTCAATTATGCTGTAATAAAATGATAGCAAATTTGTTAAACATGAACGGTCATTTGTAAACCCATGTTGTGATTCATATATGTTTTTGAAGGTGAAGGCGGATGGTATTTTCAATTATGGATTCAAGCAACTTTCCATCAATAGACATGAAGCTAATTGGCCGATAGTTTGACACAAGAGATCTATCTCCTTTCTTGAAAATTGGAACCTCATTAGCAAACTTCCGCAACACTGGTGTAGTGTAAGAAATCTCACTGACCGGCAATTTCATTTTTTTTCCATACTGGTCTGTGAGTCGGGATTTTTCCGTAAAAAGGCGACTGTCAGTCAGTGAATCATGATTTTATTTCGTGGATTTCATTGAACAGTTTTTGGCCCCTGCCATTTCGCTCCAGGCGATTAAACTGCTGACTTCCGACGCACCTAAATTTTAGTACCTCAGTGGTTCTGCACAGACATTGCTAATGGTCAATGACGTTATCCAGTTATCATCTTCCTTGTAATTGACCGTTTTCTGATATACTAATAATAATAAATAAATAAATAAATAAATGTTTATTCAGGTAAGGTACATACATAAGAGATTTTTACAAAAAATTGCTAGGTTTATAGATAGAGCAGGTACATACAATGCCTAAAGCCACTATTACGCAAAGTGTTTCGGGCAGGAAAAACATTAAAGACTAAAACTTAATACTAATTGAGTTTAAAGTATAAAATGTGTTGAGAACAAATAAAAATAAAGACAAAAAAGGGGGGAACATGGCTGAAAAAGCAGCACAAATATAATTAGGTCGACAAACATCGGTGTTTAAAAAAAGACATGGGTTGACAATACAGGGGTAAGGTAGGTTACAGGGAATTTATTAGGTAGTGCTTCATTTTTATCTTAAATTGGTTGAGAGAGGTACAGTCTTTAACATGATTGGGAAGGTCATTCCACATTCTGGGTCCCTTGATTTGTAGAGCATTTCTAGTTTGATTAAGTCGTACTCTTGGAATATCAAAACTGTATTTGTTTCTGGTGTGGTGCTCATGGGTTCTGTGACAACCTTCAATGAAGCTTTTGAGGTCAGGATTGGCATTACAGTTCAGCATTTTATATATGTATAATACACATGAGAGAATGTGCAGTGACTTAATGTCTAACATATTCAGAGATTTGAGTAGGGGTACCGAGTGATGTCTGGGGCTAGAGTTGGATATTGTCCTAATAGCAGCTTTGTGTTGAGTAATTAGAGGACATAAATGATTTTGGGTAGTAGAACCCAAAGCACAAATACCATAGTTGAGATATGGATAGATGAGGGAGTAATAGAGCGCCACCAGGGCAGGGCGGAGTATATAATATCTGATCTTTGAAAGAATGCCAACAGTTTTTGAAACTTTTTTTTATATATTTAGAATGTGTCCCTGGACATTCAGCTTGTTGTCAGTGAGAACACCAAGGATCTTGCCATCTATTTTGTTACAAATTTGGGTATTGTTTATTCTGCGATTTATTTGATTAGAGGATTTATTGCCAAACAGAATATAGAAAGTTTTGTCAATGTTAAGGGTGAGTTTGTTGGCGGTTAGCCAAAGATGGACTTTATTTAGCTCAGTATTTACTGTGGCATTTAGAGCAAGGGGGTCAGGACTGGAGTAAGGATATGGTTTTTTTATTCCCATTTTCAATATTTATGTCAAGGGAATTAAAAAGCCATCATCTGTCAAGGCCTAATGCTTAATGACATCATTCAAAATCTTCCCATAATAAGCTCGTTTTCAATAATGGCCTATTCAACCTATTTGCTTATTGATTCCCCATTTTCACAAAAAAAAATTTCTAGTCAAGACCGCAAATGGAATATAAGAAATAAAATCATAGAAGGTCCTAGTAGAGAACCATAAAGATGCACCCTATCCGGAGCATACAAGTCATTTTTTTTTAAAGAAGTGTTCCCAGTTTTCAATGAATGATATATTGCAGGATATTGATTTGCCATATTTATTCAGTCGACAACTGACGCTAAGTTTCCTCGACAATCATTCATTTCCAACTCTTTTTTTTCTTAGAAGAATATAACATATGATCAGGATTCCTGCCTAGCTCTTAACTAATAGCGTTAGCAGCAGCAGCAACAACCCCAGCCCAAGATAGATGCACCCCATCTAGAGCATACATGTCATTTCGTCCATAAAAGTGTTCCCAGTTTTCTATGAGTGATATTACATTTGATTTGCAATATTTTCAACTCTTCAGCTAAATTTTGCTCAGGTTAGGGCCCATTTAGATTATGCAGCTTAGTTTTCGTCACCGTATTATAGATTGGATATAAATTCACAAGAACATGTCCAGCGTAGGATGACAAAGTTAGTCCCTCAAATTAGAAACCTGTCACATGAAGAAAGATTGACAAAGCTTAAATTACATTTTCTAGAAAGACAAAGAAATAAGGGTAACATGATAGAGGTGTGCAAATGTATGGATGGGCATAACAAAGGGGATATTATAAGGGTATTAAAAAGAATCAACAAATGAAAGAAACCAAAACAATGGATATAAGTTGGAAAAGTTTAGATTTATGAAAGACCTGGGTAAATGCTGGTTCGGTAAGAGGGATGTTTATTTGTGGATCCTATTACCACATAACGTGGTGGAGGTGAGGTCCTTTGATTGTTTAAAATGTGGGTTGGACATGTATATGAATGGGATTGGGTGGTATAAATAGGAGCTGCCTCGTAAAGGCCAGTAGGCTATCTGCAGTTACTTTTATTCTTATGTTTTTAAATTACATTCTCTAGAAGGGCGAAGAATTAGGGGTGACATGGCAGAGGTGTGTAAGTGGATAAATGGACATAACAAATGGGATATTAATAGGGAATTAAAAGTATCAACACAAGGCACAACACGAAAAAAATGGGTATAAATTAGATAAGTTTAGATTTAGGAAAGACCAGGGAAAATGCTGTTTCGGTAATAGGAATGTTGATATGTGGAACCAATTACTGCGCAACGCAATAGAAGTAGGATCCCTTGATTGTTTAACGTCTAGGTTAGACATATATATGAATGAGATTGAGTGGTTGTAAATAGGAGCTGCCAACAGGCTTTCTGCAGTTACCTTAATTCGTATGTTCTTATCACCCTCACTAAGATAATCTCACGTCACTTTCTCCTTCCATGGTTATATCGCCTCGTCTTGGAGTAACTGAGTCTTATTCGGGGAGTCCCAGTCATAAGGAATCATATATTAATCTAGTAGCTAAGACATATTTTTCGGAAGAGTATTTATCTTCGTTTAAGAATGACCGCCAACGGAAATACCACCTCTAATCTCCTGCCATTCCTCGCAGCTGTGTCGAAGATCAACCCCATTAAAATATCTGTAGTTCATCTTTTGGAAACTATGGAGAAAGGCGTGCATAATCTTGATATAATTGAAGAGCAAACAGATATTTCTGCCAACAAAGCAGATCTTGGAATTTTTTGGGCACTAACATTGTCCTCACACATGGGTTCGAAGTCGCTTAAGATGATGGGTCGCTGGGAAAGCATCCTGTGGACCATCATCGAGCTTGTTTCTCACTGGAGGCCTGAAAACAACAAGGATTTAGGATATTTAGTTAATGATTTATTGAAACCATGGGTTCTCAAAATGTTCACAGATCAAAAATTGTGTCGCAACCCATACCTGCGTCTGGAAATGCTTCGATTCATTTGCATGTATCAATACACGTTCTTGCTGGACGCCATCTCCGGAATGCAAGTTGTTGAGGGATTAGTTGTCAATAGCCTGTACTTGGAGCTGCATCACCGGGAGCAAAATGGCTCAGAGATGAATCTTGCATACCCTTTCATCAAGGTTTTGGAGAAATTTAATGAATATGGTCATACACGTTCAGTTGTAGCTGCAGCCGTGCAACAGGTGACCAGTCTGAAGATTGGACCAGAAGCATCGTTCATTTTTAGCCACGTTGGGCAGCTATGGGAGCAACACGCAGAAGCATAGTGAGTGAATTTCCTCAGCAATTTAGATGTTCGTTGTTGAAACTATTTCGTCGTTCTCGGACATAATTTCCTTATTTGAGCAGCTGGTGGTTACACAATACACAATGACTGCTTATGAAGTTCCCGGCTTGGCTGAGACCGCTGCAGCTTCCTTTGTTGCTATTACATCTTCTTTAGTTGCAACGACTCCGACGTTACGACATAAAGCTGGTAGCAGCCTTTTTTCGCTCCTCACTCAGTTGGATGACGTTTTCGAACTATTATCAATTACAGACAACTCGTTTATTTATCAAGTTCTATGCCTTAACCACGCTCAGCTCCTGTCTTCCCTTAAGAAGCAGGTAGCAAAGTGGGGATTCTGCTTCGACTACTTTCCAGTACCTCATGACGAGTCAAGTGAGGACTGCCCGGAGAAGTTCATCGACAGCTTGACACAGGCAGTGATGAAGGCACCTGTGTTGTTGCATTCCTCCAAGATGGTGGTGGATGAATCAATGCTGATCCACCCGCTGCTGGTGTCTCCGACTGACCCATTCACGCGGTGCCCTCTGGACATTGGCTCATACAGTTGCCTGCCCGAGTTACAGGCTGAAATTTTTACGTGGAGAAACTCTTCACTCGAAAATATCGTATTCTATAGTGACGTAAACAGCGATGAGATTAATAGAGAGATCGATAGCAGAAGCGCTGGTAAAGATGATAATAGTACAGACTACATGAACAGCATTGTTGTAAAAATTTGCGCCTGTGAACTACAGAAAATGCTTCTGCAGTTTGGTTTTTACTTTTGATTATTAGTGTCTAATAACTGACGCGCTTATGAATTGTTAATCACAATGTTATTGATTGTATTATGTGGAAGTTTTTAATTATTAAAATTACAAAATAAGATTTGTTTATTTCATAAAGAATTACTTGGAATTAAGGTTACTTGCTAACAACAACAAAAAAGAAAATGCTAGGAATAATAATAATATTGTTTATTGAAGAGCTCTTAAATAAGAACAATGAAGGTAAATATGTTTTTATCTACACAATTGAGAGAATAGTTGTGACTATTTATTTGTCCATTCAAAGTTAAGGGCAAGCCACATACAAATATGCATGGGACCCATCTTGTTTGTAGTATGAGATGATACCTTTAGCAATTATAAACACCCCTATGCCTTTTTCATAACATCAGTGTGAAATAGGGCATAGGATTAACAGTAGTATAAGATGACTCGACTCAAATTCTCCCCATTTTACTATAATTTTTTTTTCGTAATTATTTCCCATGAACGTCGGCGGGGGTGTTTATTTACAACCCATCCTCCTGTTTAGATATTACTTTTTTGTAATTATGTGTACCTTCGAACATACATAGATGTTATGATCAATTATACAGTAAAATTTGGTACTGTTGATTATAGAAAGTATTTATGCTGACCAAACCACATGCTATAATTGAAGTGACAACAACGCTTCGGTCGTCCTTGGCATGGAAGGCGCCTAACCACTCCAAAAACCCTGTAGAAAACAAAAATAATTCCATTGGTAGATGTTGGTAATAACCAACAGTTTTATACATCTTTGTATTTTATACAACCTTTGTAGTAACTAAAGTAGTTACTAAAATTACTAACTTGTAGATTTAATCATTATCATGATTTATTCACTGCCAAATTCTTCCTAGTCAGAATGACGACGTGAGGAACGACAGGCAGTAACATGAATTCTCTCCACATTTAGTTGGATTTATAACAAGAATCTAGTTTATCATTTCCTTTACTAAAATTAGTTACTAATAAGTTTAATTTCGTAGTATACTACTACTCACTGGAACTCCCTTATTTAATTAATTTTAAACATTCTAGAGGAAATTACTTTGATGTAAATGATTTTACTTTAATTTTCTCGATTAGCTACACAAGTTTAATAAATCATTTTATGTTACGAAAAATTCTATTTTATCACAGAAGAATTTAATGTGATATTAATACTCGTCATTACCTCTTCCTTTCTTAGTCAATTGCGATATATACATGTACATTTACGCTCGAGATGTCTATCGAGAGCCGCGCATGCGCAATAAGGAAGAGGAGGAAGACGGGAGAGGGTCACTCGACACGAGAGAGCACGACTCGGACGCCATTGACAGCGTGTAGCAGAGTTACGTTTTGACCTACTTATTTCGCTCCCACGATCAGTTGAGCGGTGCCACGTAATTTGGCACAATAGCCGTGTCCCAGACTAGCATATCTGCAATTCCAGAGTTAATGCCTTTCAAGCAGCAGCTGGAGGACGAAAAATTGCTCAAGTCTCCACATCAACGGACATGCGACTCGGCAGCTAGGTTTATCTGTTTGTTATCATGTGGCCACAGTTAACATTTAGACTAGCAGTCGTTTGGCCGAATGCAAAATAATACAATCCCGTACGTGTCTCTTAAGTAAATTTACCATCTAAATAGATAATTAATTTCAGTATTTTCTCCAAAGAGAACTACAGTGCTTGAACATAAATTACTCAGATATTAGCTGATAATTTCCATTGTTATCCTCATAATTTAGGATGTATTTGTAGTTACTTATTATGTAGAAGATTTCTACAATGTAATTGCCTTTCAGTACCAAGGCAACGTCAACCGAGGTGCTAGGCTACCCTACCGTTTCGTGCAACAATTTGCCCTACGCAACACGTCGTCGGTGGAGCGTAGCAACTTATTACATCTCACTAGATGTACAGCTAAGATGTCCCTTTTTTATCTGTAGCAATAACTCTAGTTACAGTAGTGATCTCTCAAAGAGATCAATTACTAACCCATTGATTTACTGATACTGTTCAACATTTCAGTAGTATATTGAGGAGCATTTACCTCCAATTAATGTTATATAATCAATCTTGTTTACTTTCATATTTGATTTACTCTGGTGAAGAACCAGTGTTGCGACCCTGGGTTCCTCAGTGGAAACCAGAGGTCAAAACTGAGCTAATAAACTGCCTTTTAGTATTGAAAACGCATCACTAGGTGCACTTGTTTGTATCTTCCCTGCCAGACGTAAGACTATTCTTGCTTTCCAAAGAGCATTTAAGACTGTGCTTGGGGTTCATTATTAAATAATAACATAGGCACCAACTATGTTTACTAATACTTTCTAATCATTTGTAAAGTAAACCTGAGTAACCTGGGTATTGGGCTGCGGTACGATTAGTTGAGCAGTCTGCCGGCAGCGTGCCAGCTGGGGAAAAGGAGACGGAGAGTCTTTCTTTTCTCTGAGCTGGCGTGGTGTGGACAGGATCCTCCTACCCTTCCTCCTCGTTTCCTTATTTCTGTGTCTTGTTCAAGCTAAGTATATACTGTGTACATTATTCATTTTCTGGCATACACGTGTTCTATGTGTAGAGTAGTATACTTTGTGTGTAGTAGGTGTTTTTAGAGTTTATATTACTAGTTATTCTAAAGGGGGTCCCAATGGAATCACATGGTCTCCCTACCCTAAGCTGACTCTAGCTTCAAGTGTTTCCCTAGTAGAACTTTACCCTAGCTTGTGTTCAGTGTAAAACCTTGTATCCTATCTATGAGGCCCAAGTTTTTTAACGTAAGATAGTGTGGTAAAGTAATTATTATTTTGTTATTGGTGTGAATGTATATGGGAGGTTGTTAAGGGGTTAATAAATAAGTAAGTGAAGTAAGAGAGTATCAGTTCTTCCTGTGTAGGAGATCTTAGATCAACCTCTAGACTGACCGTGTGTGTAGTCAAGTATTCAGCACTGCGTATAGTTTTATTTGGGGGCAGGGCCTTTTAGATCTCCCATATTGATAACTCTTAATGCTTACTATTGCCCCTACATCCAGATAATACTAGGCCCCATAGTACAGACACTCCAGTATGTAACAAGTGGTTGGCCTGACCGGGAGGAACAGTAAATTGAAAAAAAACAAAATTAAATTTTTGAGTGCCAAAACTAAAAATTTTTATTTTCCGCAAAACGGTTGTGTGTTAGCCTAGGGTCCAGCTCAGCTAGCAAAAGAATATTCTTACACTGACTGGACACCCAGCTGGATCCCTTCACGACTGAGGTAAGTGTGGCCTTGTGTTAGGGGCCGTGCAAATTTTTGGTTTTTCCAATTTTTAATTTTTATTTTTTCTTTGGCTAGGAACTAAATTAATTAGTGATAGCATCTGAAATGCAGGAACTGGCAAAGAATCCTTCAGTGCTAGATATAAAGAAACTTACCAAGTCTAATTTAGTATTGTTAGGCAAGGAATTTGGCCTAGAATTAAATGACGTGGATAAAAAGTGGACTTTGGTGAATGAAATATTACAACATTGTATTGATCAAGAACTAATGGCAAGTGATACACCTTTATGAAAGCCTAGCCAAGCGGAAAGTGCAGCTCATAGGGACAGAGAGTTAGCTCTAGAGTTAGCAAAAATAAAATTAGAGGAGCAAAGACTCAAAACCGAGGAGGCTAGAATTAGAGCAAATACCACTGGATCTCCACAGGCCAGGGATTCAAACCCCAGGCATTATGAGAAAAAGCATAACTTGCCTGAATTTTCAGTCAGACCCTGAAAGGTTTTTCAACCATTTTCAGAGATTGGCCATGTCCATGACCTGGCCAAAGGAAGAGTGGGTGAAAATCCTACAAGGAAGACTTAGGGGTAAGGCCCAAGATATTTTTATAAATATGCCTGATGAAGAGTGTGTTGAATATGATAAAGTCAGGGAACGAATTTTGCGGGCATATGAAATTACTCCTGAAGCTTGTAACGGTTCTATTGTTACGTAAAGTATGGTGACAAATAAACACAGACACTAAGATATTATATATATATTTGGTCGAATATACAGAAGTACACAGGTGATACGTTGGTGTGAGTTGAGCGCACTGAGCGTTGGTACAGTATCTCGCAAGTGTCTGCTCTAGACCACACTTGAAAGTAGACTCTGGTTAATGTTTGCTATCCTGCTGCTTATATACCCGGGCAACTCCTCACCGTATTGCCCGGGCAACGCCTCACCTCATTCATCTCCAAAGATTGACAGGAATATTAACAATGCATTTGGAGCGAGTATATTATTGGATAATCTACTCGCTACAGAACTCCCCCTCCCAGGGGATGTAAGGAAAAATACTTGATCAAGGAACTTAGCTGGTCAGTGAATTGTACGCCCTGCTCGCGTTACATAACCATCAAAGTTAACTTCCTCCTCTTCGCTGATGTCATCTAACTGGGGTCGTAGGGTGGGAGGTCGCACAGGATCGTCCGTCGTCGTAGGATCAGGTTGTGGTGCGGCTGGTAACTGGGGTCGAAAAGTGAACTGCGTAGTCGGCGGATGTGTCTCTGGATTTAGCAGTGTCGCAGACGTTGAGACGAAGCCTGGAGCAGAGCAGAGAGCTGAGTGAGGCCGGAGTCGTGGAGCTCTATGTGGGAGAGCGTGGCGGCTCGATTGAGATTTGTGAGTGTCTAAACTCGGGGAGCGAGAGCGTGGCGGCTCGATGCGGTCGTAGTCTGCTGTCTGCTCTGTGTCGAAGCTGTAGCGTCTTGGGTTGATTAGGACTGTACACTGTACACGCCGAGTACTACATTGTTGACTGTGGAAATTGTAGTCTGGTACCAAAAGATGTAGGCAGTGTGTGGACAAGCTCGGTGTAGCAGGAGAGAAGAATGTGCATAATTGTTGCGTCCTTGGGTCGCTGGTGGAGCATTTAGATCCGGGGCGGATGGGCTCGGGCACCAGGACATTAGGAGGTAATGTAGGCACGTAGTTAGGACAACGAGGTAATCACTGCTAGAGCTGAATTGACTACGGGACTACGTTAGCTGCTTTCCAAATATCTGGCAGTTCCCCTGTTGCCAGTGATTTGTTATACACTATGGAGAGTGGTAGGCACAGTTCTCTTGCTCCTTCCTTTAGAACCCAAGGGGAGATTCCATCTGGGCCTATAGCCTTCGTCACGTCCAACTCTAGTAAACACTTCCTTACTTCCCCACTGGTAATCTCAAACTCTTCCAGTGGTTCCTGGTTAGCTATTCCCTCACTTACCTCTGGAATTTCTCCTTGCTCTAAGGTGAAGACCTCCTGGAATTTCTTATTCAATTCCTCACACACTTCCTTGTCATTTGTAGTGAATCCTTCCGCCCCTATCCTTAATCTCATAACCTGTTCCTTTACTGTTGTTTTTCTCCTAATGTGGCTATGCAACAATTTAGGCTGAGTCTTTGCCTTGCTTGCGATGTCATTTTCGTATTGTCTTTCTGCCTCTCTTCTCATCCTGACATATTCATTCCTGGCATTCTGGTATCTTTCTCTGCTCTCCAGTGTCCTGTTATTCCTATAGTTTCTCCATGCCCTTTTACTTTGCTGCTTAGCTAGCCTACATCTCTGATTAAACCATGGGTTTCTCATCTTCATTTCCCTGTTTTCCTTTTGGACTGGGACAAACTTGTTTGCTGCGTCCTTACACTTCTGCGTGATGTAATCCATCATATCTTGGGCCGTCTTTCCCCTGAGCTCTGTTTCCCATGCTATATCTGTTAGGAATTTTCTTATCCCCTCATAGTTTCCCTTTCGGTATGCTAACCTTTTGGTTTCTGTATCCCTCCTCGAGTTCAATAACCCTTCTTCAATCAAGTACTCAAACACCAGTACACTGTGGTCGCTCATTCCAACTGGGTCCTCAAAACCGATTTCTCTTATGTCGGAGTCGTTCAGAGTGAAGACTAGGTCGAGTCTCGCTGGTTCGTCATTGCCTCTCATCCTTGTGGGTTCTCCGACATGCTGGGTTAAAAGTTGCTTGTCACCACCTCCAATAGTTTGGCTCTCCACGTATCCTCGCCTCCATGCGGTTCCTTGTTCTCCCAGTCAATCTTTCCGTGATTGAAGTCGCTCATGATGAGCAGGTGGGATCTATTTCTACAGGCAGCAGAGGCTGCCCTCTCAATTATAGATCTTTTAAAGTACGTATGTATATTATTATTAATTAATATACATTCTTTAACTTAACCTATCATGTTTCTTATATATCTGTTCTCATAGTCTGTTAGTTGATGGTGTTCGTGTGTCTTGTTTAAAAGTATTGTATGTGTATTATTAATATGGACTCATAAAACGAGATTTGGATAACCGTTTCCTTACACCTAATGTATCTGTTCAAATAAACAATGTGTGTAAAGAGTTGTCTATTCACTTATCCAAATGATTTTTACCAAAAAATTACACATCCAGAGATGTCTATCCATGTATCCAAATGATGTTAATAAAAATATATTCACATCCAGATTTGCCTATCCACGTACCAAAATGGTGTTTATAAAAATAAATACGTATCCAGAGTTGTCTAGCCACGTATTGGTTGCTTAAGGACGTGCCAAATTGCAGGGCATACCTCGATGATATAGTCTTGTATAGTAAGTGTTGGAGAAACCACCTGTCAGGTCTTAAGAAATTATTTACAGTGTGGCAAAGTGCCAATTTAACAGTAAATGCCAACAAGTTTAGTTGGGCAAAGGGCACTATAATTTATCTTGGACATGAAGTGGGACTGGGCTAAGATACTTCCTTTGCAAGATGAAATACAAGGAATAGTGAACTATCCAGTGTTAACTAGTAAAAAGGGAGTTCAAAGTTTATTGGAATGTGGGCGGTACTGTATGAATATTTCTACAGTTGCTGCCCCATTAACTAATTTGTTGCATAAGCAAGTGAAATTTAAGTGGACACAAGATTGTCAAAATTCATTTCAGAGTTTAAAGGGAATATTATCTATGTCACCTGTTCTAGCACACCCTCAATATGCCAGACCTTTTATCCTGCATATTGAAGCAGCAGATTTGGGAATCTGTGCAATTTAATACAAGTTGATCTTGATAACATTGAACAACCAGTATATTATTATACTAGAAAATTTAATAAAGGCCTGAAGAATTATTCAGTAGTGGAAAAAGAGGCACTAGGTCTCATTTAATCTGTTAATCAGGTAATAAAGTGTTAGTTTTCACAGGTCACAACCCACTTCTCTTCATCAATATGATGAAACTAAAGAATCAAGGGATTATTAGATGGTGCTTATTTTCGCAAGAATTAATGAGAGAGTTAATAATTTTTGCAAGAGATTAAGCATATTCCTGGTAGGCAAAATGTTATTGATGATGCCTTATCAAAGAGGTTTGTGCATGATGTAACATAATAATGGGATATGTTTATTTTAAATTTACATTTTATTTGTTACATTCTTACTTGCAGAAAAAAATGCCGTTGATCTTCACTCAATTGCAATTTTGTTTTTCTCGGAGGAGAGGGTATGTTACGTATCCCTAGTTGGATACTCACAATATTTCATAATAAATAAATTATTGAATTATATTTCTTCATATATATGTGTATGCTTTTTTGAAAAGTGTAGTTGGACATGGCAACGTCAATTGAGGACGTGGCTTGCTTGGTTAAAGTAGACTTGAAGTGCACAGGTACGGGGCCTGTAAGCTTGGTGGGCAAGTATTTGCCAGACGTATTCACTGGTGGAGTGGCCAGATGTCACCCCTTTAATAATTCATACCTTAATATTTATCTTATATACATTTATTGTATTTTTATTAATGTCATTTGCATGTTTGCATTTAAATTTATATTTCTGTCCGACATAGGTGCACTCTGGTGTTGATTTTTGTTTATTGATAGTAAACTTACCCTAGACCAGAAATTATATCACTTTACCTTGCAACACGAGCTCTGCGAACTAGCTAAGTAATACCAGCCACACAGCTTTTGCCAGCCAACCAGCTGTTGCCCATCACCCAGCTGTTGCCCGCCACCCAGCTGTTGCCCGCCAACCAGCTGTTGCCCGCCAACCAGCTGTTGCCTGCCACCCAGCTGTTGCCCGCCAACCAGCTGTTGCCTGCAACCCAGCTGTTGCCTGCCACCCAGCTGTTGCCTGCCACCCAGCTGTTGCCCGCCAACCAGCTGTTGCCAGCCACCCAGCTGTTGCCAGCCACCCAGCTGTTGCCAGCCACCCAGCTGTTGCCAGCCACCCAGCTGTTGCACGCAACCCAGCTGTTGCCCCCCCCCCCACCCAGCTATTGCCAGCCATCCAACTGTCACCAGCCACCCAGCTGTTTCCCGCCACCCAGCTGTTGCCTGCCACCCTGCTGTTGCCAGCCACCCAGTTGTTGCCTGCCACGGAGCTGTGGCCTGCCACCCAGCTGTTGCCCGCCCTCCAGCTGTTGTCCGCCCTCCAGCTGTTGCCCGCCACCCAGCTGTTGCCCGCCCTCCAGCTGTTGCCCGCCACCCAGCTGTTGCCCGCCACCCAGCTGTTGCCCGCCACCCAGCTGTAGCCCGCCATCCAGCTATTGCCTGCCACCCAGATGCTGCCCGCCACCTCAACTGTTGCCCGCCACCCAGCTGTTGCCTGCCACCCTGCTGTTGCCTGCAACCCAGCGGTTGCCTGCCACCCAGCTGTTGCCTGCTACCCTGCTGTTGCCCGCCACCCAGCGGTTGCCTGCCACCCAGCTGTTGCCCGCCACCCTGCTGTTGCCAGCCACCCAGTTGTTGCCTGCCACGGAGCTGTGGCCTGCCACCCAGCTGTTGCCCGCCCTCCAGCTGTTGTCCGCCCTCCAGCTGTTGCCCGCCACCCAGCTGTTGCCCGCCCTCCAGCTGTTGCCCGCCACCCAGCTGTTGCCGCCACCCAGCTGTTGCCCGCCACCCAGCTGTTGCCCGCCACCCAGCTGTTGCCAGCCACCCAGTTGTTGCCTGCCACCCTGCTGTTGCCCGCCACCCAGCGGTTGCCTGCCACCCAGCTGTGGCCTGCCACCCAGCTGTTGCCCGCCACCCAGCTGTTGCCTGCACCCCAGCTGTTGCCCGCCACCCAGCTGTTGCCTGCACCCAGCTGTTGCCCGCCACCCAGCTGTTGCCCGCCAACCAGCTGTTGCCTGCCACCCAGCTGATGCCCGCCACCCTGCTGTTGCCCGCCACCCAGCTGTTGCCTGCCACGGAGCTGTGGCCTGCCACCCAGCTGTGGCCTGCCACCCAGCTGATGCCCGCCACCCAGCTGTTGCCTGCACCCCAGCTGTTGCCCGCCACCCAGCTGTTGCCTGCCACCCTGCTGTTGTCCGCCACCCAGCTGTTGCCTGCCACCCAGCTGTTGCCCGCCACTCAGCTGTTGCCTGCTACCCAGCTGATGCCCGCCACCCAGCTTGTTGCCTGCCACCCAGCTGTGGCCTGCCACCCAGCTGTGGCCTGCCACCCAGCAGATGCCCGCCACCTAGCTGTTGCCTGCACCCCGGCTGTTGACCGCCACCCAGCTGTTGCCTGCCACCCAGCTGTTGCCCGCCACTCAGCTGTTGCCTGCCACCCAGCAGTTGCCCGCCACCCAGCTGTTGCCTGCCACCCAGCTGTGGCCTGCCACCCAGCTGTGGCCTGCCACCCAGCAGGTGCCCGCCACCCAGCTGTTGCCTGCACCCCAGCTGTTGCCCGCCACCCAGCTGTTGCCTGCCACCCTGCTGTTGCCCGCCACCCAGCTGTTGCCTGCCACCCAGCTGTGGCCTGTCACCCAGCAGATGCCCGCCACCCAGCTGTAGCCTGCCACCCAGTTGTGGCCTGCGACCCAGCTGTTGCCTGCCACCCTGCTGTTGCCCGCCACCCTGCTGTTGCCTGCCACCCAGCTGTTGCCTGCACCCCAGCTGTTGCCTGCCACCCAGCTGTTGCCTGCCACCCAGCTGTTGCCTGCCACCCAGCTGTTGCCCGCCACCCAGCTGTTGCCTGCCACCCAGCTGTTGCCCGCCACCCAGCTATTGCCTGCACCCCAACTGTGGCCTGCCACCCAGCTGTTGCCTGCCACCCAGCTGTTGCCCGCCACACAGCTGTTGCCTGCCACCCAGCTGTTGCCTGCCACCCAGCTGTTGCTCGCCACCAAGCTGTCGCCCGCCATACAGCTGTCGCCCACCACCCAGCCTGTCACCCTGCTGTTGCCCGCCCTCCAGCTGTTGCCTGCCACCCAGCTGTTGCCTGCCACCCTGCTGTTGCCCGCCACCCAGCTGTTGCCTGCCACCCAGCTGTGGCCTGCCACCCAGCTGTTGCCCGTCACCCAGCTGTTGCCTGTCACCCTGGTGTTGCCCGCCACACAGCTGTTGCCCGCCACCCAGCTGTAGCCCGCCACCCTGCTGTTGCCTGCCACCTTGCTGTTGCCTGCCACCCCGCTGTTGCCTGCCACCCAGTTGTTGCCTGCCACCCAGTTGTTGCCTGCCACCCAGCTGTCGCCCACTACCCAGCTGTTGCCTGCCACCCTGCTGTTGCCTACCACCCAGCTGTTGCCCGCCACCCAGCTGTTGCCCGCCACCCAGCTGTTGCCCGCCACCCAGCTTTTGCCTGCCACCCAGCTGTTGCCCGCCACCCAGCTGTTGCCCGTCACCCAGCTGTTGCCAGCCACCCAGCTTTTTGCAGCCACGCAGCTGTTGCCCGCCACCCAGCTGTTGCCAGCCACCCAGCTTTTTGCAGCCACCCAGCAGTCGCCCGCCACCCTGCTGTTGCCCGCCACGCAGCTGTTGCCCGCCACCCAGCTGTTGCCCGTCACCCAGCTGTTGCCAGCCACCCAGCATTTTGCAGCCACCCAGCTGTCGCCCGCCACCCAGCTGTTGCCCGCCACCCAGCTGTTGCCCGCCACCCAGTTGTTGCCTGCCACCCAGCTGTTGCCTGCCACCCTGCTGTTGCCTGCCACCCAGCTGTTGCCCGCCACCCAGCTGTTGCCTGCACCCCAGCTGTTGCCCGCCAGCCTGCTGTTGCCAGCCACCCTGCTATTGCCTGCCACCTTGCTGTTGCCTGCCACCCAGCTGTTGCCTGCCACCCAGCTGTTGCCTGCCACCCAGTTGTTGCCAGCCACCCTGCTGTGGCCCGCCACCCAGCTGTTGCCCGCCACCCAGCTGTTGCCCGCCACCCAGCTGTTGCCCGCCACCCAGCTTTTGCCTGCCACCCAGCTGTTGCCCGCCACCCAGCTGTTGCCCGTCACCCAGCTGTTGCCAGCCACCCAGCTTTTTGCAGCCACCCAGCTGTCGCCCGCCACCCAGCTGTTGCCCGCCACGCAGCTGTTGATCGCCACCCAGCTGTTGCCCGTCACCCAGCTGTTGCCCGTCACCCAGCTGTTGCCAGCCACCCAGCTGTTTGCAGCCACCCATCTGTAGCCCGCCACCCAGCGGTCGCCCGCCACCCAGCTGTGGCTCGCCTCCCAGCTGTTGCCCGCCTCGCAGCTGTTGATCGCCACCCAGCTGTTGCCCGCCACCCAGTTGTTGCCTTCCACTCAGCTGTCGCCTGCCACCCAGCTGTCGCCCGCCACCCAGCTGTTGCCTGCCACCCAGCTGTCGCCCGCCACTCTGCTGTTGCCCGCCACCCAGCTGTAGCCCGCCACCCGGCTGTTGCCCGCCACCCAGCTGTTGCCTGCCACCCAGCTGTCGCTCGCCACCCAGCTATAGCCCGCTACCCGGCTGTTGCCCGCCACCCAGCTGTTGCCTGCCACCCAGCTGGTGCCAGCTACCCAGCTGTTGCCTGCCACCCAGCTGTAGCCAGCCACCCGGCTGTTGCCCGCCACCCAGCTGTTGCCTGCCACCCAGCTGTAGCCCGCCACCCGGCTGTTGCCCGCCACCCAGCTGTTGCCTGCCACCCAGCTGTCGCTCGCCACCCAGCTGTAGCCCACCACCCGGCTGTTGCCCGCCACCCAGCTGTCGCCCGCCACCCAGCTGTTGCCCGTCACCCAGCTGTTGCCCGTCACCTAGCTGTCGCTCGCCACCCAGCTGTAGCCCACCACCCGGCTGTTGCCCGCCACCCAGCTGTTGCCTGCCACCTAGCTGGTGCCAGCTACCCAGCTGTTGCCTGCCACCCAGCTGTAGCCAGCCACCCAACTGTTGCCCGCCACTCAGCTGTTGCCTGCCACCCAGCTGTTGCCCGCCACCCAGCTGTAGCCAGCCACCCAGCTGTCGCCCGCCACTCAGCTGTTGCCTGCCACCCAGCTGTAGCCAGCCACCCAACTGTTGCCCGCCACTCAGCTGTTGCCTGCCACCCAGCTGTTGCTCGCCACCCAGCTGTAGCCGCTATGGTGCACCTGACTTATCAACCTGCATCAGCCACCCAGTGTACACCATGTGTTACTTGCATGTTACCACATGAGGTCCTTGCTTGAGTTGTTGCATCAACTACCCTGTGTCTACTTCTGTTGCTCGCATGTTACTGTTATGACCACGCATGCACCAGTATGATCATACTGAGACTGGTGTATGAGTGTGCTCAATCTATACAGTGATATCTTGGCCGATAGCCTTGTATCACGAATAATGTGTTTATGATATAATCTTATGTTACCATATATTATTCTTGTTTTATGTATTGTCAATGTGCGACATACATTTGCAAGTCTATATTGATTCTGTATCAAAGTTGTATGTCATGTAATTGTGGATATATATTAGAAGTCTAGTTATAGTAGTAGCCTAATTTTTTTGAAAATTTGCCACCCAGTTTGAAAAAAATCCTTGTATGCTTATTGTATGCAATGCTACACAAATGCTGTGTAGGTAACATTATGTAGACCATGTTGGAGAAGTATACATTTAGTTTCCAGATATATTATTCATATGTATACTAAGTAGTTTCCATTTTAGTGTTGTACCTTGCATTGTCCCATTGTCATGACATTTAATGAAAATATGGTACTGTGAAATATTTTCCACTTAGACAATCTTTTGATACACATGTTGTATATATCTAATATATTTTAAATCTTTGTATGTATAACAGTTGGTCGATGTCGTTAAATCCCCCCCCCCCTCCCCTTTCCCGCTGTGATGTACCGACTGCGCCAGTGTTACCATCTCCTATCCATGCGGAATCTTTGTGTACTTATTTTGTATTTCATGATAATTTGTTTAACGTATTGAATTATTATTATATAGCATTATGTAAGGTTGTGCCTTATACTCTTATGTTACGGCCCTATTGGGTCGCAACTGGGTTCTTCTCTGATGTTATTAAAGTTTGGGTATCCGGCCCCAAGTTACTAGTGGCTTTCAAGGGGTGTGTTCCTTAACGCAAGTAAATTAGAGGGGAAGGGATACAAATGCACTGCTTTTGTATATATATTGCTACCACCACCATAAATAAATATATCACAGTCACACGCGGGGTTGCTATAACTACACTTATTATATACAGATTAGTCTTCCTCTGAAGACACAGGATGCTCCACGGTGCTCAAGATGAGTAGCCCTGGATCTCTTCTGCGTGGCCCACGATGAATCCTCTGATTCTCTCGGCGAATCTACCCTGGACACAGGCCAGCCAAATCACAGTCCCACTGGGTGCACTGTCGTGGAGGCCTTCAACCACAAATCCAGCCTGTAGCTGGCAGGTTCCGATCAGCTCCGCTGTGTAGGCCACTCCACGACCGATACTAGGATTGCAAGCCCTAGGCAGGAGCCTCGTGTGATTCCACAGATCACTCTCCTCTCTCCGCACCATAGTGGCTAGTCTATTCCACCAGCCATACCCCAGATAAGACGATTCCTGGTACTGCCACGTCACAGGCAGGCTAACACACTCAAACGTGTTCGTCCGGGGGTGACTCACAGCTTCTGCAGCAAACACGTGGAGAGACTTTGGCTGCCTTGGGTAGACTGATCCATCGTCCAATACAGCAGTCCCAGGTCAACTCTGTAATCAGACACGTCATTAATACTAGGGACACTCTAGGGCACCTCACTTACAGGCTTAGACACAAACGTCCACCTATCCACTCCATAGATGGCGTTGCTGTCTAAGCGCCACCTCACCAGAGGTCAGCAGCGGCTATATTACGAGCTGATTAAGACGGTAATTCAGCCCCTGTGGCCGGTATATCCCGTCCTCACTAGATGGCGCTGTCCATTTGGAGAGGGTTTCGGGAGCAGACTCACAGATGGCGTTGTCGTCACTGCTCCGTGCTCAGACGCTGGACTCGGGTCCGTAACATCTTAATTAGTTGTATATTAAATTAGAAGTTCGTGAGTGGGTTTATGTTGTAAATGAGCAAGAGAGGTTTGAAAGTTGAAGGTCAGTTGACTTATTGGAGTTGGTTACAGTGTCGCCTCGCGACAAGGTTGGTTCAAGGTGCCACTACTCTCTGACCTCTCCAGGCGAGCGGACCTGTTAGCGTTTTGGTCCGTGATTTGTGACCTTATTTGGGTAGTGTGCCTGCTAGATTTATTCTCATGTAACAGTATGTATTTCTGTGCATCATTTCTGCTGTTGTCTATTATGTATACCAGGTGGTTGAGGGTTTTATATGTCTTTGTGAGGTAATGTTCTGAGGAACTTAAGTAAGGCCATGGTGCTCTATGTGATTTGGTTACCTCATTCCTCATGTGTTATTGGTAGTGACACCACCACCCTGGTATTAGCAGCATATAGGCGCTAGTGTTCCACTGCACCAAGGAAGTTCCTGGTGTCAGCTAGTGTTGATTGATCCAGTTTCAAGACCTATATTTGATGTATCATGCCCAGTTGTTGAGAAGCTGGATATAAAGTAATAGTGTGTGATATCAGTGGAATTTTTTATTTTAATATTGTGGATATAGATTAATGCCAGTAAAGTGGAATATTTGGTGCTAGCCTTTCACTCCCCTAGAATATTGATTTATATTTGGCCAGGCTATGTGTTCCAGTGGTGCTGAAGGTTACTCCCTCTTAACAGTTAAACGGGGAGACCGTGACTCATAATTGCATACCCCATAACATTTAAAATGGGGGCCATAACAGTTACAACATGCGGAGATAGTTGGAGTATTTCATCAGAGCATCTACAGTCCTACAGCATCTACAGTATGTATGCTAGGTGTCAGTGACACGCCAGTCTTTAAAGTGAGTACAAATATTTCTCAGCATTAAATAGTGTTTCCTTGTGTTGATCTAAGATCAACCATCTGACCTGCGGTTATCTCGTTATCACCTGTAGCAGGTGTGAGTAAATTGGTCGAGGGGACTATAAGTGTCTTTACAGCCGTCTGCGTGACCCTGTATTACGTCACAGTCTTTGGTATAAGTGTGATACCAGTGGAAGAGTTAGTAGTTAGTCATTGAGTTTTGTGTCAAGGTGACACTTGTGATTATATTGTTACTCAATGATTATTGTGTTGAGTTATATTACAGTGTTATACTTGTGTGTTAGCGTACAGTGTTGATTATAATTAGTCATTGTAGTTAACTGTCTTGGTGATATGATATTTATGATCAAGAGATATTGATTAGGTTGATGTAGTCCTTAGTGACAGTGTTAATGTAATAATTACTGATTTGATTTGTTACTGTGTGACAATGTTAACGAAATTATTCATTGATTGTTACTGTCAGTGTGACAGATTGTTAATGTAATTACTAATTGTTTGGTAGTCAGTGTGACAGTACCTCTTGTCAGTGTGACAGTACAGATTGTCATTGTCACAGTACCACTTGTCAGTTTGACAGTACTGCTTGTCAGTGTGACAGTACCGCTTGTCAGTGTGACAATATCTCTTGTCAGTGTGACAGTACCACCTGTCAGTGTGACAGTACCACCTGTCAGTGTGACAGTACCACTTGTCAGTGTGACAGTACCACCTGTGAGTGACAGTACCACTTGTCAGTGTGACAGTACCACTTGTCAGTGTGACAGTTCACTTGTCAATGTGACAGTACCTCTTGTCAGTGTGACAGTACCACTTGTCAGTTTGACAGTACCTCTTGTCAGTGTAACAGTACAGCTTGTCAGTGTTCCTGCACCATTTTTGAGTGTGAATGACAGTACCACCCATCAATGTGATAGCACCACTTGTCAGTGTGACAGTACCTCTTGTTAGTGTAACAGTACCACTTGACAGTGAGACAGCACCACTTGTCAGTTTGACAATACCGCTTGTCAGTGTCACAGTACCGCTTGTCAATGTGACAGTACCGCTTGTCAGTGTGACAGTACCTCTTGTTAGTGTGACGGTACCACTTATCAGTGTGACAGTAGCACTTGTCAGTGTGACTGTACCTCTTGTCAGTGTTGCATTACCGCTTGTCAGTGTGACAGTACCGCTTATCAGTGTGACAGTACATCTTGTCTGTGTGACAGTTCCTCTTGTCAGTGTGACAGTATCACTTGTCAGTGTGACAGTACCTCTTATCTGTGTAGAAACACCGCTTGTCCGTGTGACAGTACCGCTTATCAGTGTGACAGTACCACTTGTCAGTGTGACAGTACCACTTATCAGTGTGACAGTACATCTCTTCAGTGTGACAGTAGCTCTTGTCAGGGTAACAGTTCCACTTGTCTGTGTGACAGTACATATTGTCAGTGTAACAGTACCACTTGTCAGTGTGGCAACACTACTTGTCAATGTGACAGTACCACTTGTGAATGTGACAATACCGCTTATCAGTGTGGCAGCACCACTTGTCATTGTGATATTACCGCTTGTCAGTGTGAGAGCACAGCTTATCAGTGTGACAGTACCACTTGTCAGTTTGACAATACCGCTTATCAGTGTGACAGTAACTCTTTTCAGTGTGACAACACCACTTGTCAGTGTGACATTATCTCTTATCAGTGTGACAGTACCTCTTGTCAGTGTGACAGTACCTCTTGTCAGTGTCACAATACCTCTTGTCAGTGTGGCAGCACCGCTTGTCAGTGTGGCAGCAAGTAGTATATTCTGAGCCAGATAGGGGCACTTAACAAACAATGGGAGGTACTTATCAGACAATGGAATCAGAGGCGGGAAGCCAGATAGGCCCACTTATCAGACAAAGGAATCAGAGGCGGGGTGACAGATAGACCCACCTCAAATTGTAGTCTACGGGGAGTCCCCGCCATATTTCACTTACTCTGGGTATATCCGTTTAAACACTATGTCATTATATAGGACTAATTAAGGATATATTTATTTGAACAAGTCTGAATGGCCCCTCCAGGACTATGTGCATATATGTCCGGAGCTATATAGGATATATATATACTCAAAATAAAAGATTGTGAAAAGAAATAACACTTGTTTTATACAATATATTAACAAAAGTACATAGTGGCTTAAACGTAGTCGTAATCTAATTCCCCCCATAATATTGTCTAACTAGACCCCTCCTCCGTGCCCACAGGTCTGTTGTGGGGTCTTCCTCCCCCTCCTGGGGTGATGATGACGATGAGTCATCATCCAGAGGGAGAAAGAGGTGTTGTGGTTCTTCTTCCTCTCCTAGGGGGCTACTGTCGTCATAGCGTTCACTCTCACTGGAAGGGTGTCGCCCTTCCTCCCCTTGTGGCTCGATGACGTCATCACTTTCACTTCCAGCAGTCACCCCTTGGGTTGAGGTGGATGGGTGGGGGTCAGGTGGTATGTCTGGATGGCCATAGCCTAGGCTTTTTTATTTATTTAGGTAATAGCGTTTATCATCAAATGCACTTAAACCCCTCTTAGTATTATGGGTGGTGACCATTTGCCCTCCTAAATTCCTAATTTGGTAGTATTGGAAAGTATTTACTACTCCATTACTGTGTAGGGTTTCTTTAAAATGTCTATGAGTTAAGGATCTTTGCACAGCGCGGGGGATACCCTTAGCGGTAATGGAATTTGAATTGTTGTGCAACAGCAAACTATACATTTTGGGCTTGAGAGCTACAACTTCAAGGTGTGTCTATCAGAAACCTCTGACTTTAAAAGACCTAAAACACCCTTTTTAGAAGGATCATACAAGGCGTGAGTTTCAGGAAAGTTACTGGTATCGATCCATGATCTAAGGGGTTCTTTCCCCATCTCGTTAAAGACATCTTCAGTCATTAAACTGAAGATGAAACTGTCTGTATCGCTGTATATCAGTGCTGCCCTATCTGTATAGTGCTTCTTAAGTACCCTGTACCAAAAATGGTACAAACTGTATTTTGCTAGCTCAAGAATCTGGAACCCAATGTAATTAGGATGAGTAATTTTAATGAATGGTCCTGGAACTGACAGACAATAATTTATTGTCACCTAAATGCACCATACGTTTAAACTAGGATTCTTCACCTCTCGTAAAAAGACCCTAGCTGAAGTCACTAGTTTCGTGTCAATGGCATAACGGGCTGGGTTCAGTAGTGTTTTACCAAAAACACTGTTCGTCAGTAATTTGAAGAGTGTTTTCCTATCGTTACTGGTGGAAGCATTTCTATTGTTAACGTTGGTGTTAACAAATTCTGCCATAAAATCAGACTGGCGGAACTCATAAATGGCGTGAATAGCCCCTACTTCAATAAATAACTGTAAGAGGTGTAGAGATATGAAATAATGTTTCTTGGGAGATGATCCCCTACCAGCTTAATTTTTTTTGGGAGCTTTGTAATGTTATTTGTTTCCAGAAGTCCCCTACTAAATGGTGAGATATCCTCCATACTTATTCCCCTATGGTGTAAACAAAGGGGTAGATCGTGTGTTAGTCTAGCTATTTCAGGTCATGTGTTTGGTGTCAATTAATAGCCAGTACCCTTTGTTAGAAGAGAATGGCTGTTCTGTCATTATCTTCCCTTCGCTAATGAAGGAGTTCATCTCATCAGATGACAACCTTCTTAGACCACCATAGGGTAATTTCTTAGTCATACAACTCCCGTAAAGGGATTTGAAGTTTAAGTAAAGTAAGAATGAAGATCTATCCTCCTGGGGGTTAAAAGATGGGTTGACATAGCGGTTGTTAGCTCTGGCATAACTCCTAACTGCAGTTGTAAAACCCCTTTGTATGTTTTGTGATATGAGATTGTGCAACGTCACATCTGCACTTAACTCCTACGATATTTTGCTACTTTTCAAGAAGCAATCATAGGAGTAACCCGAAAGGCTACAGTAGTGAGTCATCTCTAAGGAAAATATATCATTTAGAATTACCTATGGTGAGTAAAAATGTCAGCCAGTAAACCGACATCACACCTTAAATCTAAGGAGATAATCCTTTAATGACTCACATCCTGTAGCCTTCCTTACTAATTTAGAATGTCTATATTCTTCCAAAGTGATGGTTGATTTGTTTAGGGAGCTGTAAAACATTTCAATAGGGGGGAGTGTTGCATCATTAAAGCAGCTGATTTTTGTGGCATATTCATAAGGGAAAAACTGCTTACCACCTAAGAGTAGGTGGGGACTCTCTTCAGGTAAACCTTCTATCATTGAGTGAGTGAATGTTAAGGGGCTGCCTGAATCAATGTGGGTTTTTGCTAGGGACGAAAGACTGCCCGTAATAAAAGCCAGCGAATCAAGAAATTTAAGGTTGCCTATTTCTACCTTAAGATATTTAGTCCCCTGCCTCATGAGGATATTGCTCTTAATATTTGAACCCATGGCAAACTCCCTCAAAATTAAGCCCATGTCATAAGACATATTGTGGGCAATTAGGACTAAACTCTCTAGAGCATTCTTGTGACGGAGATTGCATAATTACATAGAGCTCCAATATAATTGAGCTTTTCCTAAGTTTATCATGATGTTGAACCTTGAAATTGGTGAGTGTAAATACCTCCTCACAAAACTGACAGTCTCCTAAAATGAACCATATCCTCAAGAGACATGTCTATTTCATATTTGGGTAGGGTGGATCTGATATTTTCCATTTGGTGGCAACTCGCTCCATGAAATGAGTGACGCTGTCCCCCCCAAAATAAGTAAATTTATCAATGACGGAGTGGTTCCTATCAACAATTATATAGCTGTATGCTATAGGCCTATGTATGGCCGTAACAGAACCTAGACAATCCTCAGTGCTTAGGACGCTCTCGAAATCGAAAAAGCCTATGTTGGAAGGGGGGTAACCTTTCCCTGTATTTTTAAAAGGAAGGGTGTCCCCCTCCTGGGGATAAATCATTTTCTGCGAGATGTCGCAGGAAACAGAATGGTGAGACAGCTCACTAGAATTTTGATATTCAGAAAGACAGCTTCTACAGAAGACTGTCTTTCGCCTGTGGCTGCGGGTAAAGTTCCGTAAAAACTTATTTAAGTCTTTAATAAGACTTACATGAGACTCCCCCAATAATAATAATGGAACTATGTCTGAGTACTGTCTGCTGCCACGACGACAAAGAGAGACGTGATAGGCACCGTCTGTATGTTTGTGAATTGAATACAAAAAAATGGAGAGTTTATTCCTATTTTCCAATTTAGAGATATCCCCATGAGAGAGGGAAAGATAATTGCTCGTATTTGACCATTTTCCTAACCCTAGAGTGAGACTCTACAAGTCTTCCTATACATTTCCATTTCCATCCTTGTTGTGACGCCCGAAAAGCGGCAATGCATTGAATAATGCATGTTCCATTGTTACCATTCGGGTTTGGGTTGAAGACCTCATGTCGCCCCTTAAAAAGGGGGGATAAGGGACATAATCCCCCAAAACTAACCTTACACTACCATTACAGATAACGATTTTGAGGAAATCAACATTAAATAATATAAAACCACTCCCCTCTGTTTCTGAAAGGAGATACTCCAGACGTGTAATCATATAACCCACCCAGCTATCAATAAGATCACTCACCTCCTCAAGAGTTACTAGCCTAGCAGAAGTCGTTATGAAGTGTTCCTATAGTCATCATCTTCTGTGAGACGTTGTTTTAAAAGTGTAACCTTCACTTCAAGGAGGATTTTGAATGATGAATTAAAATTGCCATGACCCGCCAGAGAATTCATGTAATTCTCTATTTCGTTAGAGAATAGTTCTCTAAAGTTGCTTAGAGACCTACAGGATCTGTGGCAAAGGCTGGGGGGATGGAATATTCCATTCTAGTAAAGAGATCCCCAGGGCCCCCACCCTATTAAGTGAGGGATGTCTATAACATCCCCCCTTCTGAGGAATTTCCATCACTATCTCGATTGTTGTCATGGGGTCTAAGACCACTAGGACCTGCCTGAGGGATGTCACCACCACCATCATCACCACCATCACCATCACCACTCATCTCTTCCTCCCCCCATTTTCAAAGGGCTGTCTACCCCCACCACCAGGGCTTGTTATGTTGGGCTTTGGGGTGAAGTTCCTCTCCTACCTGCCCCTGAGATGTCTTTACCTGCCTCTGAAGCACCCCTGAAAAAAATAATTATAATAATAATAATAAATAATAATAATAATAATAATAATAAAAAAGCAACACCCAACACACCTACTAAACCCCATGACATAACGCCTCAAGAAAGCTTCTTAAGATAATAAAACTGGAGAGCGGGTTTATTCACTCACCTTGGGGACATGATTGAAGATGTTCAGAGGTCAAGTGCTCACACAAAGTGACCCCACAACTGCTGCAGGTGAAAGTAGGGTGAGGCTTCAAGGTGACGCTGCCGCATATGAGGCATACAAAACCACTCTCTCCGGTAGGCTGGTGATGCTTACCTCCTAACAAGGAAATAACATATAAATATACACACTCTCACTCACACAGCCCTACACACCCCATGAAGATAGGGGAAACCATCTCAATATTTCTCATTTGAAATAAATACGAATAAATAAATAAATAAATAAGAGCTTACCTCCACCGCAGGTTCTCCTGTGAACTCCACTAGATTGAACACACACAGCTTCCCCACAGTGGAGGCAGCAATAAGTTGTATGCACGAATTGTGGTGATGAGCTCCAACCAAATATCACCTGGGAGTGACATTATCCCCCACTCCTAGGAAAAAAAATATATAAAATAAATAATATATATTCTCTCCCACTCAAAACACCCCTCTTTCTCTTATATTATATATATATAATATATATATATATATATATATATTATATATATATATATATATATATATATATATATATATATATATATATATATTCTCCCTCCTCAAAACACCCCTACTCTCTCTTATATATATATATATATATATATATATATATATATATATTTTCTACCCCAAATATGAAATAGATATTAATTTACTTACATGTTAGTCTAGACGGGGATGGAGAGTGGAAGGTTTCAACACTAACTGTATAAACGACGAAGGAGGGGCGTGTGGTGTCCTTATATTTGATGATCAAGTGGGGGGCGGTGTTGCCACATACAATACCTCACAACCCCTCCCCATCGTGTGAAAGAGAAGGGTTAGGGTTGCTATGGGGAACTTTTTTTCTCGTCTGGCAGTCATCTCTATGGGAGTTGAGCAAAAAACCCAGGTAGGCTGTTATGGTCTGAGGAGGGTGGCGCTCCTTGGAGAGTGAATACACAATACATGCAACATCTCGCAGCTCCTGTGTGAAAGAGAAGGATTAGACTTGCTATAGAGAACTTTTTTTCTCTCGTCTGGAGGTCATCTCAATGGGAGTCCCAAAAAAACCAGGTAGGGCCGTCTTTGTCCTGAGGAGGGTGGCGCTCCTTGGGGTGAATACATGCTCACACTCTCACTCTCGCACACACACACACACACACACACACACACACACACACACACACACACACACACACACACACACACTCACACACACTCACACTCACACACACTCACTCTCACTCTCACTCACTCACTCACACACTCTCACTCTCTCATATATATATATATATATATATATATATATATATATATATATATATATATATATATATATATATATATATATATATAAGTGGCTGTCCCACAGGTAATTGGATCATTTATGAGGAAAATATGGAGGAGTGTACTTCTGCCACAGACGACCAACTTAATATTTTTCATCAACCGGCGAGAATATTTGTAGCTGGATTTACAATTCTGGGAAAACTAGTCTGGTGGTAAATTTATGTGTTAAATACCACGGGAAATTCTCAAAAATTATAGTGTCAACTGCAAATAATACTGATCATCCTATTTCAAACAACCCCATTTTGCAAAAAAAGTTACTCTCTCCCAAGGGCTGATTAACCCTTTAGAGTATAAGAATCCTTTTTCAAATGAGTCAGTTTTGTATATAATTGATGACTTATACCTGGAAGCCATCAGAGTCCAATTATAGCCAATATCTTCACCCGAGGAGACACGATAATATTTCTGTAATTCTAATTAGTCAAAATTTGTTTCCCCAGGGGAAATATGCTAGGACAATAACTCTGAATTGTACCCATTATATATTAATGAAGCAGAGAGACATAACCCAACTTGAAATTTTAAGTGGTCAGTTATATGGGCGGAAAACTATTAATAATTTGTCGAAATATACCGACGGGCAATATCCCAGAGAGAGCATGGCTATTTATTGGTTGATCTGACAGTTCCTGAGACATTGCAACTACGAACGGGGTTGTCAATGAAGACCAGTGTGAAATTGTTTATCATATGTGAACAAAACAAAAAATGCCTTTAACGACGCAGAAACGGTCAATTCTTACCTCCATCTATAATGACATTTCGGTTTCACAGGATCAATTCAAAAATTGTATAAGGCTGCCAGACTTAAAGACACCAGCATCAGTATTGCAGATGTGAGGGAATTTCTCCGTGGGGAACGATCTTACACTTACACAGAAGAAATTTAGTTAGATTTCCTCGGCGAAAAATATTAGCTCCTAAACCCCGCACCATAATTGCCTGTGATTTGGGAGACTTTTGTAGTTTACAAAAATACAATAGTGGTGTAAAATATATTTTGATTTGTGTCGATGTTTATTCGCCTAATGCAGACTAAACTTTAAAAACAAAAAATTCACGGATGTGGTAGCTACTCTAAAGAAGTTTAGAGGTAACCTCTCAGTTTCACGGGGTAAGACGAATATTCACCGACCGAGGTAGAGAATTTTACAACAGGACAGTTCAAAATTATCTGAATAAGAAAAATATTAAGTTATATAGTGTATTTTCGGAATGAAATCTAGTATAGTGGAGCGAGCCATCAAAATTTTAAAACATAAACTGTATCATTATATGACCCAGGCTAATTCTTTACAATACATTCACATCCTTCCAAAAGTTGTGAATGTATACAACCACACTTTCCACAGAATACTAAAAAATACTCCACATGCCATCATAAGTTGCAAAACATTGAAGATATACGAAGACAGTTTAAGGTCATGTATTTAACAATGACCACCCCATAACTTCCATCAGTCCACAACTGCAGGTTGGGCAGTATGTACGACTAGCAAACGAAGGAATATATTTCACAAGGGCTTTTGGCCCCAAAATACAGAAGAAATATTTCAAGTGTTCATATCGATAGAACACAACCAATCCAACCTATAAAGTCAAAGATTTAACCAACGAGCCGATCAGTGGTATGTTTTATGAGCAAGAATTGATTCCAACGCTTGTTGGAATCAATTCTTGCTCATAAAACATACCACTGATCGGCTCGTTGGTTAAATCTTTGACTTTATAGGTTGGGATTGGTTGTGTTCTATCGATATGTAACACTTGAAATATTTCTTCTGTATTTTGGGGCCAAAAGCCCTTGTGAAATATATTCCTTCGCTTTGCTAGTCGTACATACTGCCCAACCTGCAGTTGTGAACTGATGGAAGTTATGGGGTGGTCATTGTTTAAATACATGACCTTAAACTGTCTTCGTATATCTTCAATGTTTTGCAACTTATGAATGGCATGTGGAGTATTTTTTAGTATTCTGTGGAAAGTGTGGTTGTATACATTCACAACTTTTGGAAGGATGTGAATGTATTGTAAAGAATTAGCCTGGGTCATATAATGATACAGTTTATGTTTTAAAATTTTGATGGCTCGCTCCACTATACTAGATTTCATATCCGAAAATACACTATATAACTTAATATTTTTCTTATTCAGATAATTTTGAACTGTCCTGTTGTAAAATTCTCTACCTCGGTCGGTGAATATTCGTCTTACCCCGTGAAACTGAGAGGTTACCTCTAAAATCTTCTTTAGAGTAGCTACCACATCCGATGAATTTTTTGTTTTTAAAGTTTAAGTCTGCATTAGGTGAGAATAAACATCGACACAAATCAAAATATATTTTACACCACTATTGTATTTTTGTAAACTACAAAAGTCTCCCAAATCACAGGCAATTATGGTGCGGGTTTAGGAGCTAATATTTTTCGCCGAGGAAATCTAACTAAATTTCTTCTGTGTAAGGTGTAAGATCGTTCCCCACGGAGAAATTCCCTCACATCTGGAATACTGATGCTGGTGTCTTTAAGTCTGGCAGCCTTATACAATTTTTGAATTGATCCTGTGAAACCGAAATGTCATTATAGATGGAGGTAAGAATTGACCGTTTCTGCGTCGTTAAAGGCATTTTTTGTTTTGTTCACATATGATAAACAATTTCACACTGGTCTTCATTGACAATCCCCGTTCGTAGTTGTAATGTCTCAGGAACTGTCAGATCAACCAATAAATAGCCATACTCTCTCTGGGATATTGCCCGTCGGTATATTTCGACAAAATTATTAATAGTTTTCCGCCCATATAACTGACCACTTAAAATTTCAAGTTGGGTTATGTCTCCTCTGC